>NW_016690338.1:1032092-1051099 GCF_001604755.1 Lepidothrix coronata | reverse complement strand
CTTCATGTTCTTACTTTGCTCTTTGGGGATCGAAAGTCAGGCAAAGAACTACAAATATATTTCCAAAGCCTCTTGTCAAATGAGGGTAGTGAAGAGGATTGTTTTTCTGAGAGACAGAAAGAGGCAGTTTCTCCTGTATAATTCCATTTTCACTACCTTTGGCCACAACATGATGAGTATAAGTTCTCTGATTAAACAAAAGGTATTTTCCCCCAAAGAGAACCCTGGCCATCACCATCACTTCATCAAGGAGCTTTCTCCATCCTGCAGGTTAAGGAGAGAGCCAGGAATGTCACCATTTTAAGTAGGAATGATTCTGCCTCAAAGGACACAATAAAAAAAATGGCCCAAAAAGCCCAGGGTCCCAAGAGCCATTGAAGCACATTGGAAGAGCTTTGGTAACATTCCCTGTTTGCTGATCACATCTCTGTTTTCCAGGTACCACTTGTTTCTGGCATTGGCACTAACTTGTCGAAGAAGGAAAAAACTTCAGGCACAATTTTGTGCTTCAATGATTCTCCAGGAAAAAGAGGGCAGTGCACTGTGTTGTCAGTCCCTGTAGGTCGCTCTCACTCTTCTCACCAGCTTCTTCCCTGGTAGCTCTGGGTTTGATTGTCCTGTTTTCTGTCCAGATGAGCTTCAATTGTGACTCTGTTTTTCAAGCATTGCTGGTCTCTGCTGCTCTGCATCCTGTGCCCTTCCCCAACATGTCCTGAACCTGATACACCTTCCCTGACCTTCACAGGACCAGGGGGGATTTCATTCACAAAGCTGTGGTGGTGGAGGATCGTTCCTCTTGTGGTGATTCCCATTTCAGCCCCACAGGGTCTGGTACCTTGTCTGGCTTTTTAACAGCCAGTTTTGTCCATAGGAAGGTTTATACACATACACATGTGACTTTGTCCTGTCAGTCATATCTGTGGGACA
Organism: Lepidothrix coronata; assembly: GCF_001604755.1. NCBI lineage: Eukaryota > Metazoa > Chordata > Aves > Passeriformes > Pipridae > Lepidothrix > Lepidothrix coronata. The sequence goes on along the minus strand of NW_016690338.1, from coordinate 1,050,172 downwards.
GGGCAGGAGCCAAACTAGGTATCTGTGTTCACGTGCACTTGTGGCTGCAGGGCAGAGCAGGGCATGGCAGGTCTGGGAAGTGTCTTCTTGTGGACAGGCAGGACTGGGAACATATGGGAAGAGATGGATGTGTTTGTGAGAGACAGGATCTGTTGGGGATCACAGCTGTCCCCCAGGCTGGACTCATCTCCCCTGACTGGGGCTGCCTGAAAGTCAGAGCTCTCTCTGGAAGGAGCAAGTCCCAGACTCCCACTGTGGGCAAATGCAGGTTCCTCTGGAGGGGGATCCACCCAGTCTCAGACTCCCATCTTGGGAAAGGGTGGGCTGAGGTTGACAAGAGGTCTGGAGGGAGCCTGGAGGAGCACCTTTGACTACATATTTGGGCAGCTAAAAATGAATGACGAAAATCCCATCCACATATCCTACAGGAAGCTAGGGATAACATTCCTGCCTGGAACTCTTCTTTTTAGCTCTCTGTCTAGCTTTCGTTGCAGCTTTTCTGAAAGAGTTGCAGCTTTTTCACACATATTTTGTGTTGATTTGACCCCCTTGCAAGGTGCAGTGTGTACTTCCCTAAATCCAATGACTGTGCAGAGATAGTCACCATGAGGTCCACTTATATTAAACCTGAAGAGGGAGAGAAAGCCAGGTTTAGTTTCATTCCTGACACAGCCGATGTGATGCAGTGAAAGGCACAGTGGCCCCTGGCCTTTCTGCCAAGTTGTCAGGGGGAGCAGAAACTGCCTTCTTGGAGTCTCCCTCCCACTCCTTGCTTTTCTTCCCCAGTTCTCAACAAAAGTATTTGGGCAAAGCTTTCCCATCCAGAGACCCTCCCCTGCTTTGGTCTCCTTCATCCTCCATCTGACATCACACTCTCTCTTGTCCCTGCCTCCTCTATCCTTCCTTTCCCCACACAACTCCATCAGTCAGATCTTTCCTTCCCCACCAGAACTCCAGTTGTTTCCTCTCTTGCCATCCTAATGGGACTTGCCTGTGTTCCCATAGGACTTCAAGGCTCCCTCTTGTCACAGGAAGCAGAAACATCTGTATCTCAAGGAATCAGGCCCAATCTCAGTCCCTGATCTCACTTGTGTTCTTGACTGTCTGCTCTGGCTTTGGGGTTTTCCCTGTTTCCAGACATTGCCTGACAGGGACTTGCTGCAATGAGCTTACAGGGCTGGGTCATGTTCCATGTTGTTAATCCACTTCCACTTCTGCTCCCTCTCAGAGTATGTGAGACCAAGTAAGTAGTAATTGTGTCTTGATTGTTCAGTGAGGTAGTGCTTGAAAGGAAGCAAACCATGACAATACATTAAAATTACATTTTCTTCATCAGAGGTACAGAAAGCTTGTGCTAAATGGCCAACACAGAGGGCACAGTGAGCATCCAGCTATGCCAAGTGGCTGGCAGCAGATTAGAGACCCCAAACACATCCAACAGGAGCAGACACCAGTGGAACTCCTCAGGCCTTTGCCCTGTAGCCCAAATAACCCTGGAACAGCCCCATGGATTTAGATCTCACCAGTTCTTCCTTGTTGTCAATGATCACCAGGTCTGAACCCATGGCAGTACATTGTTTACGGGAGGCATTCCAGTCCTTTTGTGTATTTGGAGAAAAGAAGTAACATTTTCTCCCATGTTTTTCCCATTGTTTGGGGCAGGCTGCAGGAGGGAAGAACGGATATGGGAAAATCCATGTTCACACTCACAAAACGATCCCATGACAAAAGAGAGGTAAGAGAGGAAACCAGAGCCAGAGAAATACCTGTGTGGTCCTGCTTAGAATTGTACCAGACCCCCCAGGGATCTCCAACAGTCTCTGGAGCTGATCCCAGCCCAAGAGTCACCAGGCAATAGGCAGAGAGGGAGCACCACAAAAAACATTATCCAGCCATGCCACTCTTTGCTCAGCAGATAGAGAGAAATGATCAGGGCAAAAAAAGCATCTTTCAGTCGTGGTGCTGCTAAGAGATTGAACATTTCTCTCCATTGCCAGGCAGGGACCACAAGGAACAGAGAATGGGACCTGGAAAGGGGGATGAGATTCAGGGAGACAGGGCCTGCATGAGACACTTTTGTTGGGGATCCAGCAGCTCCTAAACAGCAAAAGGCAATTGCACTGAGTTAAGATGCCAAGAACGGAAGGGGATTGGAAAAGCAGTCCAAGCACATTATCCATCCTGCTCACTGCAGTGCTAGAATACCAGAGGAATTGTTATTTCTGTGCCTTCCCCTGCCACAGACTCCTCTGCACTGGCAGGAGAGAGTCATCAGCTCTTCCCACCTCTGAGACAGAAGTGCAGAGCTGACCCAACCCTGCTCCTAAAGGAGATGCAAATGGGAAACATCTCTGTCCTCCAGAGCTCATCCTGGGAGTCTCTTGGATAAGGTTTTGATTCCTGAGATGGCTGAGGTTTTATGTGTTTGTTTCCCTGTAGGAGATGTACCCCAGGGATACAGGGTGAGGCATTCTGGGGTTTGGGATCTCCAGAAGTACACTGACACACATAGGCAGTGTGTATTCTGCTGTGATTGGGTCTAGGCGAATCACATGCCCCCCGAGGGTATATACTGGGGGCTTTTCCTTCAAATAAAGGATTTGGTTGTTTGCAATCCTTGCTGCTGGGTCTTGTCTTATTAAGCCATTAATAAGCCATATTTCCCTTCTGAACAAAATCTAGACACAGCCCCTCTCCTGCTGCCCTTCAGAGGCAATCCAACAGGCTTCTGGAAACTCTTTGGAATGACAGAGCATTACCTACCTAGTGCCTCATCAGGGACTTGGGGCAATGTTGTTGAGTCCTGTGGGCTGCTTGCAGTTGGATGATCTGGAAAATAACAATACAATTTCTGCTTGGAATGAAGGATTATTTTTCTATACACTGTCAAAGCTGTCCTGGACTTCTTTGACATCCCCATCACCCAGTATAGAATGCCCTGTCTACCTTTTTGCTCATCCATTAAAAAATACCTCTCAAAACAGTCCTTCCTATTGCAGGGCAGATTTCCAAAGAGCCAGACTCTGAAACTGAACCAGAATTGCCTCACACCTTTTCAGAGCAGTGGTGACTGTAATGCACAGCACACACAGAACCACAGCAAGAGGAAACAGGAGCCATTTCTGGGAGCTCAGGGCTCCAGCCATTGTGCCCTTGGCTCAGCTCATTTCCCACCCAGCCTGGAGTTGCAATCCCACTGAACTGTTGCAATCCCAGTTGCACTGTCTGCTCCCACACTGAACAGCCCTGGGCACATATTGGGGCAGAGCCCTCCTGTGCCCCAGCTGGAAGCTGCTCCAACAGTGCTGCTCCCCCAGGCCAGAACAAGAAAGCAGAGTTCCTGTGAGGTTTTAAAAACTTTCATCAGTTGTGATTGATTGTGGAAGCCTCTCAAGCTTGCTCAGCTATCAAAGGATGGGAAAAATACAGTCAAGCCCAACTGAAATTTAAAAATGATTCCTTGAAGTTGTAAATACACTTCCTTAAGTTATGACTTAGCTGCCTCTATAAAATGACCTTTTATTCATATTTAAAGATTTTGCTGTCACAGTCATCTTGTTGACATGATACAATGTCGTCTTGAAATATTCTCACCAATCGCAATCCTAATACCAAAAGGTATTATTTTATCTTGATTTCTTTCTCCAAAACATCTGTGTAATAAATTCTTTAGTATCTGAACATTGTCACTTTTTCAATTGGGTGTTGGGTTTTGTGTATTGTTGTTTTGATACTTAAACTTTCAAGCGACTGTACTCTCTTACGGATTTCCTCTTTCAAACACAGTTTGTTAAAAGTTGCTGTCTTTTGCCTTCAAACTGTCCTTCTGTTGATACTGGCATTGGAGGTCATGACCTAGATGTCACTGGGTGAGTGAGAGGCACAAATTAATTGCTGTTATTACATTTATTTCAGAACTTACACTGGTGTACCAGACACCCAGCCAGGACCAGTAGGAGGATTATCACAACCAATAAAGCAACTAGTGCAGCAACATGTTTTCTGGAACAGCTTCTACCTACAGATAGAAAAAATAAATGTTAAAGGTTAAGAGCTGGAAAAAAGCCCCTTCCTCTTCACTCTCAGGTGCCTTTTTCAGGCTCACTCTGGGAATCTGAGGCCTTCCAGATCTGCCTGCTGAAGCCAGGCTGAATGTCCTGGTGGCTCTGGACACCTGGGCTTGGGGAACGGAACAGTGATATGGAATGTGTTTGAGGAACAGGTTAAAGGGAAGAGAGCCCTCATAGCACTGGTTTGTATAAGGACAACTAGAGAGTGGGTGTGTAAGAGAGGGAACTGCACCAAGGAGAGGGTGACTGTCAAAAAGGTGCTAAAAATGTCTGCTCAGAGAGACTGAAATCCACAGAGGCAGCCTTGGGGTTATTGAAGGACAGCACCTTGGAACATGTGGCCAATACAAGGCACCTGCCAAGAATGCTCTAGGAACAGGCTAAAGGAAGGTGACACAGCTGTGAAGAGCAGATTGACTATCCAGTAAAGCAGAATATAGTGACCAATTCCAAGGGACATTAGGTGGCATATAGCTGCATTGCTAGTGCTGTTTTGGAATCCCACTCCTAAAGCTCTCTTTGCACCCAGGGACTAGAAAGTAAGAGATCTACTATGAACTCAAGTCAAAAAAACAATAGAGGAGATCTGTGGACAGCAGCTCTGCTTTTCCGACCACACAGCCATGGAATGGTTTAGATTGGAAGTGACCTTCTCACATCACCTACTCCAACTGCCCTGCTCAAGCAGTGTTGGCCAGAGCAGGGTGTCCAGGACCAGGCACAGTCAGGTTTTGAAGATCTCCTGGGAATGATGACATTAAATCCTCTTGCATTAGGAATCATAGTCTCAGTAAGTCCCTGAGGGAAATGTGAAAGTACTGCATATGAAACTATTACCAGAAGATATCACACATGCCCACTGTCTGCTACTTCAACTTTAGTTGTTGACTTTTCAGTGCTGTTGGCGACAGGAGGCTGGGCTGGGTGATTTCTTTGTTTGGCCCATAATATCCTTATTTTCCTCTGTCAGTGAAGCTGACGAGGGTTTAGCTGCATTTGAGTTCTCCCTGCTCTGATAATGTAGAGTGAACAATTGCCTGTTTCTATCTCTCACACAGGTTTATATCACCGCATTTTTGGAACATAAGGTATGGCCCCCTCTGCCCTTCTCATTTAAAGCCCTAACAATTTATCACACAGCTAAAAACTCACCAGCTGATGTGTGTCCTGTTGCAGCATTTGTGTCTCGGGAATTCAGTTTCACTTCTGTGTATGTAGAACCTGAGCCCGAGCAAAAATAACAGAGTACACAGAGAGCTGAAAAACAACTTAAAGGAAACAGAAATGTCTGAAATTATAAGAAATTATGAACACATGAAAACAACTTAAGTGTTTAAATATGCCTAAATAGTATTTTTCTCCATTAAAGAAGCCAATTCTCTTCTCTGTGGTGAACAGTGACATGACCTGAGGGAACATCTGGAGCTGTGTCAGGGGAGGTTTAGGTTGGATATTAGGAAAAGGTTCTTCTCCCTGAGGGTGGTTGGGCACTGAACAGGCTCCCCAGGGCAGTGGGCACAGCACCATGGCTGACAGCGGTCAAGGAGTGTTTGGACAACACTCTCAGGCACATGGTGGGATTGTTGGGGTGTCTGTGCAGAGCCAGGAGTTGGACTCGATGATCCCTGTGGGTCCCTTCCAACTCAGAATATTCTATGGTTCTATATTCTATGATGATACATTCACATCCTGTAGGACTTGCTCAAAGCAGGAACAGATCTGGCTTTTCTTCAGTGCAGACAATAACAGAAGAGACATGGGCACACGCACACATTTGCAATGTAGACAAAAGTGAACAAAAATGTCTTGAGAGGGAGATAATACCTGGGAAATATTTTGCATAAATTCAGTGAACACATAGAAGCAAAGAATTGGTAGGGGGTTCCCTGAAAGGCACAAGCAGAGAAAGAAAAAATGCTGTTCAAACTTTATAAAAACTCTATATAGGAATATATGGATTAAATGATAAGGCAAATGGAACTTTTAATTAGGTGGCATCTCTTGTGGTTGCCTGTCCATTTAGCCATGAAATTATCTGTTGAAACAGGTGATAAAACACTGTTTCTTGGTGTGTGAGAAACTCCACCCATCTGAAAATAGATAAGCAGGATTCACACTTTCTATAAAAGATGAGCACAGAATAACAAGGAATTATTTTTGTCAAAGAGATAGGAAGATTAAAAAGAAAGGGAAGGAAAAAAATGAACAGAGACACAAAGTCTGCTTTTTAGGAACTAATGTCATGCAGATGTAGCAAAACCAATGCAAAAGGTTGTGCAATAATTTTTAGTGCATTAAAGAAAGCTAAATCATAGGTTAGAATTTTGCAAAGCCTTTGGTACTAAATCACACCAAACCTGTCCATGAAACATTTTGTTCTTGATGTATTCAAAAAGTAGTTTGCACAGACCAAGCCAGGAGGAAAAACCCCGAGGCAATGTCTGCTGTGCTCAGGGAGCAGAAATAGCCTGTGCCTGAGACTGCTGCAAACACCAGCAACAGGAGACACTCAATCCTGATCCCTTTGCTGCAGGAATCAGAGTCTGCCTGGTTCAGGGCCACTGGGTGTTCAGCTGTGGAACAGTCTCCAAAATTGAAAAAAACTACTCTTTATATCAAACAAGATACTCTCCCTTACACTTTCACCTTAAAAATGAAAAGTACACCTTAGTACAATCTTCCCTACATTTTTTTTTTGTGGTAAAAAACTGTATCTGGACAACCCACTTGCACATTTTTCCCAGCACTGGCCCTCACATTTCCTTCATGCTCTTTGGGGCTTTGGTGCTCCATGGCACGCCTTCAAAATATGTGGAAAACAAACTGAAGAATGCAAAGAAAGCTCAGTGCACACCAAGTGACCTACCTTGGACATCAGTGACCTTCTGTACTCTGGGTCTGGCTGATTCAGGCAAGTACAAGTCAGCATAAATGATATCTTCTGCCATTCTTTCTCCCCCTTGTTCTTCTTTCCTTCACTGCTGTTCTTACAATGACACTCTGGACTGGGTATGACTCCCCTCTCTAACCTCCAGGAGGAAGTTCTTTGCTTTTCCGGTCCTACACAAACTCGAAATGAAAAGAGAAGTCTAGTCTTAGCTCATCTTTTGATGGCAGAGTGTTGTCATGTAAGAAACAGAAGTAAATATAAGCTCATGGCCTCCAAGTGGCAGCCTTTTTTGGGAAGTGGTTCAGGCATTAATGGCGTCTTGAGTTTCCAAGTCTTCATACATCTTGATGGAAGGGTACGGACAAACTGCTCTTAGACCAATGTGATCAGGCAAAATGTCTACTTTATTAGGAGAAACACAGATTATATAGTGCTCATGACGCTTAGCTTCTTGTTCACACTACATTGGTTACATAAGGAAAACATGCTCTGTTGTCCATTGCTAATTGGACCACAACAGGTGGTCATAGATGAGAAAATTTTATTCACCTGCCAAAACTCCTCCTTGGCATCTGGCATGAATCCACCTTTGTTCTCACTTTAGCTCGAGTAGCCATCTTAGTGGCGCAGTATTTTTTACTATCTGCACCCAGCCATGCCAGGGGAGAAATCACAGACATGCAACAGAAACTGTTCACACAATTTCTGTCCTACAACACATACACAAACACACGCACACATGCATACAGCCATCGTGATTTGAAAAGTCAACCTTTATTCCTGGAAATGGAAAGCAGAGGAAAGTGCAGGAATCCAGTAGTCAGCCCCAGAGAGCAGAGGGAAGCTCTCTGAGTGGGCCCACAGCACATCCCGCAGAGCAGCCCTGTGGGGTCCAGCAGGCCCTGCTCTCCAAAGCAGACATCTGAAAGCAGGACACGCTGGCCCTGAGCCAGAAAGGAATGGACTCGACCCTGCTGAAACAGGACCCTGCCACGCTCGGGGGGTCACGTGTCTGCAATTCTTCAGAATCAGACCCAAGCTAACTTGCTGTGTCATGAGGAACGTGGGGTTTGTGCAGCTCAGAAACATGTCCTTCCTCTCTGCAGGTAAATTCTGAGGGCAATGGGGATTCATAAGGGTTAAGGCTGTTCCAACAGTGCTTAATATGCAAAGGCTGGCCCACAAACTGCACCACAAAACCAAAGCTTCCAGGCTTTCTTTCCTGGGGATAAGGGCTGTTTGTTTTTCAACCCTGCGCTCAAACTGCCAGCCTTAGTCCCAAAATTGCATACAAACAAAGATTCCTCCCACACCCAAGGTGCTAGGACAGAAAGCTCATACTGCACACGGAGTGCCCAGGCTGGCCCACCAACTGCACCACAAAGCCAAAGCTTCCAGGCTTTCTTTCCTGGGGATAAGGGCTGTTTTTCAGCCCTGCGCTCAAACTGCCAGCCTGAGTCCCAAAATTGCTGATGGAGGAAGATTCCTCCCAGACCAAAGGTGCCAGGACAGAGAACTCCTGCTGCACATGGAGTGCCCAGGCTGGCCCACCAACTGCACCACAAAGCCAAAGCATCCAGGCTTTCCTTCCTGGGGTGTTACGACCCGTCCCAGGAAAAGGGGGGGGTAACCCAGGTTTTTATCAATAATTCCCTTGGGGTGGATTAGAGTGAAAAGACACTGAATAATCGCTGTCTGAAAACATATATTGGTAAGGTTTATTTTAACAATTCTCTATCAACAGGTATGCTAGCATTTTGGGTGTTGTCATATAACGATGTGACATAGAGATAACCTTTGGGGGGGAAGAAAATGCATAGGGGAGAGAAAGACACGATAAGAGTAAGGGAGAGCAAGGAGAAAGAAGAGAGTGAGAAAGAAACTTATATAGTCACCACCCACTGGATCCAGCGATGCAGCTTGGCAATCTTGAAAGTGATGGTTTCGATTTGCAGGCGGTAGGGGAGAAGGAAAACCCAAAATCCCAAAGTCAGCAGTCAGTTTATATACCCTCAGCATGCTTTTGCATCTCCCCTGAGGCGGGGAGTTGTTTTCTTCTTGCCTTTTCAGGGCTTGACACCTTCAGCACTTGTAACAGTTCGTTTGGATACATGTCCGGAATAAAGACAAGTGCCAAAAATATTCAAACACACAAAATATCTTTTATTACAGTGAGAATAAAAATAATAGTGATAAACTTAGAAAGAGGAATTAAAAACTAAAAAAGGATACAAAATAACTACCTTATCGGGTGGCATTAAAACAAATACTACGAACAGCATTTAATACAGTATTAACTAGTGAAAAAGGATACCAGAAAAAAAAGGATCTTAACACAATATTATGGATAACACGATATTGGTTAGTAAAAAGGGAAAATAAAGGAAAAAGACTATAAACATAAAAGGAGAATTAAAGGAACACTAAAAGGATATTAAAAAGTTTGTTCTCTCAGTTGCTTCCTATCAAAAAACTGCTTACCCACACAGACAGGCCAGGGCTGTCAGGATCTGCAGCAGCTGGTCGGCAATCATGCTTAGCAGGCGTCCCCGCGGAGCAACACAGTCTCGGTGGCAGGATGAGGATCGCTCGGCTCAGCAGTCCTGACACCCCATTTTTATCAGTTCCACATTACACTACGTAGGGCCAGTACGCAGTGCAAGGTGATGCCTGAGTGGCAGCCAAACACCGCCTGATCATTACCTAATGGCAACAGTCTGCGCAAGCCCTACTTGTAGGGCAAGGGGCGAACGACCCCTGCCCACATAATCTTCCTCCCATCATCATCTTTCTCACCCCTATGTATGACCTCTACCATTGTGTTTCAAGGGTAGATGTATCTATCTTGCAATATGTAGCAAAACCAAGGAAGAACTCAGCTCTGATAATAGGGGATATCAGGCTGACTTGCTAAAAAGCACAATGGACCTTACAATTAGCTTGTGCCATGAAGTTACATTGTACCATACTCTAGCTGGTTTCACATCCTAATATGATTCCGTTCTCACGCCTCTATGCTCCATTGATCATCTAATTCAAAAGTACCCCCCTTACAGCACTGAAGGGAGGGATGGACCTAATTGTCCATCAGAGGTATAATACAAAAGTCAAAAGCCTGCAAGCTCGGCTCATTACTGGAGGGAGGGATGGGTCCAACTGCCCATCAGAGGCATAATGCAAAACTCAAAAGCCTGCAAACTTGGCTCTTCAATGGAGGGAGGGACAGGCCCAACTGTCCATCCGAGGTATAATGCAAAAGTAAAAAGCCTGCAAGAGTCTCCTAGAATGCATAAATAATCAACCATTTCAGTCTCTGACACTGGGAACAACAACTTTTGTTTGTTTTTTTCAGCCCAAGTCCCAAAATTGAATACGGAGGAAAATTCCGGCCACAACAAAGGAGACAGGAGAGAAAGTTCTTGTTGCACATGGAGTGTCCAGGCTGGCCCACCAACTTTATCAGAAAGCCAAAGCTTCCAGTCTTCCTTTCCTGGGGAAAAGGGCTGTTGTTTTCTGAAAAAAACCCTGCGCTCAAACTGCCAGCCCGACTCCCAAAATTGCATACGGACAAAGATTCCTCCCACACTAAAGGTGCCAGCACAGAAAGCTCTTGCTGCCCATGGAGTTCACAGGCTGACACACCAACTGAACCACAAAGCCAAAGCTTCCATTTTTCTTTCCTGGGGATAAGGGCTGTTTCCCATTTTCAGTCCTGCTTCCCAGCTGCCAACCCTACTCCCAAAATTGCATACGGATGGAGATTCCTTTCACACTAAAGGTGCCAGCACAGAAAGGTCTTCCTGCCCATGGAGTGCCCAGAATGACACACCAGCTGCACCACAAAGCTAAAGCTTCCAGACTTTCTTTTCTGGGCAAAAGGGCTATTGTTTCCTCTTTTCATACCTACCTCCCAACTGCCAACCCGACTCCCAAAATTGCATACAAACAAAGATTCCTCCCAGTCTAAAGTTGCCAGCACAGAAAGCTCTTGCTGCCCATGGAGCGCCCAGGCTGACCCACCACCTGCACCACAAAGCAAAAGCTTCCACTCTTTCTTTCCTGGGGATAACGGCTGTTGTTTCCTATGTTGAACCGTGCTGCCCAACTGACAGCCCGACTCCCAAAATTGCATACAAACAAAGATTCCTCCCACACCAAAGGCACCAGCACAGAAAGCTCTTGCTGCCCATAAAGTGCCCAGGCTGACCCAGCAAGGACACCAGAAAACCAACGTTTCCAATTTTCTTTCCTGGAGAAATGACTCGTTTCCTTTTTTCACACCTGCCTCACAACTGATAGACCGACTCCCAAAATTGCATACAAACAAAGATTCCTTCCACACTAGAGGTGCCAGCACAGAAAGCTCTTGCTGTTCATGGAGTGCCCAGGTTCACACGCCAACTACAACACAAAGCCAAAGCTTCCAGGTTTTTTTTCCTGGGGATATTGGCTGTTTTTTCTTGTTTTGAACCGTGCCTCCCAACTGCAAGTCCGACTCCCAAAATTTCATACAAAAAGAGATTCCTCCCAAACCAAAGGTGCCAGCAGAGCGAGTTTTTACTGTCAATGGAGTGTCCAGGTTGACACACCAAATGCAACACAAAGCAAAATCTTCCAGACTTTCTTTCCTGGGCATAAGGGCTGTTGTTTCCTGTTTTTAACCCTGCCTCCCAACTGACAGCCCAACTCCCAAAATTACAAACGGACGAAGATTACTTCAAGAACAAAGGTACCACAACAGAAAGCTTTTGCTGCTCATCGAGTGCTCAGCCTGGCCCACACACTACACCACAAAGCAAAAGCTTCCACTCTTTCTTTCCTGGGCATAAGGGCTTTTGTTTGCTTTTTTCACATCTGTCTCCCTACTGCCAGCCCTACTCCCAAAATTGCATACGAACAAAGATTTATTCCACACCAAAGGTGCAAACACAGAAAGCTCTTGCTGCCCATGGAGTGCCAAAAAGGACACACTGTGGGAGGCGTGTCTAAAGGCACAAGGGATGTGCCGGGGCAGTGAAGCCCAAAAGAGCATGCGCCGTCATAGGTAACTCCATTGGCTAAAGAAGTCACATGGTATGTAAGGATAAAAGAGCACGGATTTTGAAATAAAGTCTCTTTGTTCACCCCACCATGAGGAGCAGTCTTTTTCCTTGTTATACAAGGACTAGCGCCCACAACACATGGTGCCCGAACTCGCACTCTTTTAGCTTATATTAAGTCAGTTATTTACCCTGGATCAGGTATAACACATGGTAGATTCCGGTTATCAAGTCTATTATTTTGACTTGGGAATCTTTTAACCACAAAAAACGTAGACGTCTTTAAATCCGTTGTCTCAGTGGCTTCTGAGAAACAGAAAATTAGTTTAGGAGCTCCAAAAACATTAAAAATAGTGCACGATAGAAGAAGAACGAAGAAAAGAAGAAGCCGACAGATCGAAGCAGCAGGAGCAGGCAGAACGAACTCCAACTTACACCGGAGCGGTGAGTCAAGCTGAACGCAGCCGTACATCTCACATGGTAAAGGCTTTTCCCTGATCGGGGGGTGTGCTGCAGCTCGGAGACCTGGGTCGCGGTGCACCTTGAAACCACCAGGGGAAGCCCCGTTACTAACTGCGCACTATGGTTCAACTGTGTGCGTTAAAAAGGCGGCGCCGCTGCTGCCGCGTTCCAACATCCTCAGCAACCTCCAGCCCCGCAAAGCTTGCACCGGTTCCTGCCTGGCAGAAACCACCGCAGCTCCCCGCCTGCCTGCCGCCCCTGCCGGTTCTGTGGCGCGCTTAAAAGCACCACCGCAAACCCGCCGCGCCACATTCAAACCACGCCGGGACCTACCGAAAGCACCGCGCCGCGCCTTCCCGCTACAGCGCCCTGGCCCCCGCACCGCCCAGCAATCTGTGGGGACCCTGGAGCTGCTGCCGCCGCTGCCGCCACTGCCGCCGCAGCCGCCGCTCCGCCCACGCTGCTCCTGCCCCGCGCAGAACCGCCACCGCGGACCCCCCGGTCGCCGTAGACAGAGCCGTGCCCGCACCCGCCGGCCGACGACTGGCACCCGCCACCACATGACTGAGACGACGACGCCAGTGCTGCCGCTGCCGCTCGTCACAGAAGCCCGTGCACACGCCGATTGCCTGCAGCCGCTCGCCAGCCGCTGCCGACCCAGCGCCTGCCGCTGCCGACCGATGCCGAGCCGACCGACGCCAGCGCTGCTCGCCCGCCTGCCACCACCGCTGCCCCGCGCCCGCCGCTCGCAGCCGCGCCAGGGACACCAGCTGCCGATGCCGGGACGCCGCACCCTAGCCTCACAGACTCATTCGACAGAGAACCGGGACAGACCAGCAAACAGACAGACCTTCTTCAGCAGCGCATGCTAGCAGCGCCAAGACTCAATGGTAAAATGGGAAACTTTTTCCCCACTGAGCTATCACAGGATACAGACGCATTAGCCACCCTGCTGAAGCCCTATCACGTACAGGCTACAAGGGCTGAATTAACAGAGTTGGTACGGTTCATTAAAGCGGCTGTACCAGAACTGCCTCTGGTTGAAGCCCTCCACATACAGATTTGGGATAAAATAGGAAACCTCATAAAACTCAAAGCTCGGGGGGGGACCCCCAAGCGAACAATGCTTACCCAGCCTGGCAAGCAATAATGTCTGCATTAAGCAGAGCACACCAAAGAACAACAAACGCACCCAACACCAACACACACACCCTCCGCTCACGCTGCTAGCAACAGCCCAACTTTTACGCGCTAAAGTTTAAACACACAAAGCCTGGCAGGAGGGCGGAGTGGAGCCGTTCACAATTTAACTACGGGGAAGGGAACCGGGAACCCAAGGGACAGGAGTCGGCGGAAAGGGGCGGGGCCTGAGATGCGAGATCCCAGCCCGTGGGACCACCGCAGGGGGCCCCGTGACAGCAATGGGGGGGCTAACCCAGCTTACTCGCCAACCCGTTCCGCAGATGACCACTGAACACGTGCCCAGGGGTGGGCACCGCCATCTCGCCCGCCACGCAGACCGGAAAACGACCCATCCTTCCCCGCCCCTGCGCCGTCCCCTCTACCCACCACCGCCCACCCACAGGGAACCGGTTTCACAGGGGCTACCGGTGGGGAGGAATGGGGGGATGAGGAGGAGGATTTCTGGATGGCTCTACCGGGAGGGGACGAAGCAACATACGGAGAGGGATCGATTGATAGATGGGGTTTGTGTAGAGAGGAGGCATTGCGAATAGGGGATTTGCAAGTGATAAATGCATGTCCCGTCATTATTGGTCCACGCCAAAACCACCGATTTCAGCCCTAACTAAAGAGCTGAACTAACTAAAGAGCTGAGACAGCTGATAAGAGAAACTGGTGTATCCTCCCCTAACACACTTGCATTTTTAGAAACACTGAGCTCCACATACATTTTCATGCCACATGACTGGAGAACCCTCTTAAAAATAAGCCTAACTAACACCCCGTACAATGTGTGGCTGAACGATTTTAGAGAAATCTGCTCCTATGCTAATGACCCACAAGCAGGGGTAACAACGCACCAACTCACAGTGAGTTCCATAGACTCACAAACCGGGTACAATAGAGAAATATATGAAGTTATAGCAAAACATGCCATGCGGGCAATGAGAAAACTACCCACATCAGATAAAGACACCAACTTGTCATTCAGAAAGATAATGCAGGGCCCAACAGAACCATACACACAATTCCTAGATTGGCTGCAATCTGCCCTAGATAGGCAGATTGAAAACGAGGAAGCCAGGGAAATACTTAGCAGGCGACTGGCTTTCGAAAACGCGAACCCTGATTGTAAAAGAGTTCTGCAGACCCTTCTAAAAGGGAAATCTGTAGCATTTCAGAGCTGGTTCGTGCCTGTCAGGGGGTTGGTTCCTTGACACATCAAACTGATTTACTGGCAGTAGCACTGAGTGCCCAATTAAGAGCACAGGAGGGAGCCAGACCCAGAAATGGTTGCTACATTCGTGGGGCCCCTGATCACTTTCAGAGGGATTGCCCTAGGAAACCCCTAACAGTGGCACCCCGAAAGCACCCAAAAGCAAGAAGGGTGCCAAAAAACTGGAGGCGAGGGGCGCTGTTGCATGCCCCAATGCAACAAACAAATGCAACACAGGGGAACAGGAGCCAGCGCTGGGCTGGACCTATCCAACAGGGACGCAGTCTTCATAACTTCCACTGAGGTAGTGCTAATCCCGACTTGGAGTTGGGGTCTCCTTAGCCCAGGGATACACGCACTGCTGATTGGAAGGTCCTCCACCACCAGAATGGGTTTATTTGTGCTGCCTGGAGTAACAGACTCAGATTCTCATAGTGAGATTCTAATAATGGCATGGACCCCTTCACCCCCCTGTTTCATTCCAAAGGGACAGAAGATTGCTCAACTAATACCCTTCTACAGTGCGTCGCCTGTAGGGGAGGGGGGGAGGGAGCGGGGTTCAGGGGCCTTTGGCAGCACAGGACACCCACAAGTTTACTGGGCAGCAGCCATCACAGCCACACAGCTGCTCATGATGACGTGCCAGGTTAATGGGCACAGATTTACAGGCCTTTTGGATTCGGGAGCTGATGTTTCCATCATAAAAGACTCTGAATGGCCGCTTGACTGGCCCACTGTTTGCCCTGCTGCAACCATTCACGGGGTGGGAGGCACACAAAGGCCCAGACAGAGTGCCCAAGTACTCACTGTCTTGGGACCAGAGGGACGATTAGCAAAAGTAGCTCCCTTTATTGCTCCAATTTCTTGTTCACTGTGGGGAAGAGATGTACTTGTACAGTTGGGTACAGTCATGCAAATTTCTCCTGCAAGCAGCCAGGTTTTTCAATAGGGGCCATTGGTCAGCCGTCCCAAGCACTGATTAAGCTAGTCTGGAAAAGTGACCAGCTGGTCTGGGTAGATCAATGGCCTATGAAAAAGGAATGGCTTGAACATTTAAAAAGGCTTGTAAAAGAGCAATTAGAAGCAGGAGATATTGTGCCAACAAACAGTCCCTGGAATACTCCTGTGTTTTGCATCCCCAAAAAGACTGGCAAATGGAGGATGCTGCAGGACCTCAGGGCAGTACACGCAGTCATAGAGTCGATGGGAGCATTGCAACCAGGGTTGCCCTCACCCACTATGCTCCCAGCAAATTGGTCGCTAATTATAATTGATTTAAAGGACTGCTTTTTAACCATCTTTCTGTACCCCAAGGATGCCCCAAGGTTTGCATTTTCCATCCCGGCATTGAACAACTCACCACCCATGCAAAGGTATCACTGGGTTGTCCTTCCTCAGGGGATGAAAAACAGTCCTACAATATGTCAAACAGTAGTGGCAAACGCTATTCACCCCATCAGAAAGCATTTTCCCTCTGCAATAATCTACCAATACATGGATGATATTTTAATTAGCATGGCCACAGAACATGGACTGCAAATTGTTGTTACTTCCTTGACTGATGCTGTCCAAGAAGCACGGTTGCAGGTTGCATCAGAGAAAATCCAGCGATCGCAGACCTGGAGCTATCTTGGATGGAGGATTACACAAAAAGAAATTTCCCCACAGCCACTGCAGCTCAAGGTAAAAGACACTTTAACCTTACATGAGTTGCAAAAACTCCTGGGAGCCATTAATTGGTTAAGGCCTATTCTAGGCTTAATCAGAGAGGAGCTACTCCCTCTGTTTGTGTTGCTAAAGAGGGACTCTGACCTAATGTCTGACAGATCTCTGACAGCAGAGGCCAAACAGGCGTTAGACATTTGGGCCAAGGCGATAGAAAATAGGCAGGGCAGGAGGAGAGATCCTGAACTGCAAATCTGCCTGGCCTTAGTTCCCAGCAGGTACCAGCCATTTGAGTCTTGTTTCAGTGGGATCAGACTGAGAAAGACCCGCTGCTGGTTCTGGAATGGCTGTTTCTGCCCCACACACCACCTAAAACTGTATGGACAACTAATGAAATGTTTACTAAGCTTGTCATTAAAGGCAGAGGATGACTACAGGAACTGGACGGAAGGGATCCAGCAATCATCTACCTCCCAGCCATGAAGGACAATCTGGATTGGATGCTGGCTGAGGACACAGGATTCCAAGCTGCCTTGGCAGGTTTTGATGGTGACATTTCAGTCAATCTCCCTAAGCACAGACTTTGGGCAGAAATCAATAATTTACCTTTAAGGGCCACAACTAGATGCAAAAGTGAGCCAGTAAAAGGCCTCACAGTCTTTACAAATGCATCTGGGTGAACAGAAAAGGCTGCAGTAACTTGGGTAAATCCTGATACAAGACAATGGGAATGAGAAGTACAGACCTTGAACCAAAGCTCTGTGCAGGTTCTGGAACTGGCTGCCATTCGTATTGCCTTGGGAAAGTTTTCTGAACAACCTGTTAATATTGTTACTGATTCTTGTTGTGCTGCAGGGTTAGTCTCACATCTGGAATGTTTGTTTCTTCGAGATGTTTCTAACCCTCATCTCTTGTTTGAAATGCGTTCTATCTGGTTTCTTGTCAATCACAGAAAGTTTGATTTCTACATAATGCACATCAGATCCCACACTGACATGCCAGGGCCAATAGCTGCAGGGAACCGGGAGGCTGACAAAGCAGCAATGTTTAACATAGTACCCAGGACCCTAGAGCAAGCAAAATTGTCCCATTCATTTTTTCATCAGAATGCACGCTCTCTAAAGAGACAATTCAAAATTACAATTAATCAGGCTCGAGATATCATATTGACTTGTCCAGATTGTCAAAAAATCACCCCCATGCCATCTCAGGAAGGCGTTAACCCCAGAGGGTTAATGGCCAATGAGATCTGGGAAACAGATGTCACATACATCCCCAAATTTGGCACCTTGAAATATGTACATGTAACTGTAGACACACATTCACAGTACATAACTGCTACAGCACACACAGGTGAGAAAGCCAAGGATGTAATAAGACACTGGCTAAGCTGTTTTGCTACCCTTGGCACTCCAAAACAGATAAAAACCGATAACGGACCAGCGTACGTCTCTGAAAAGGTAAGAAATTTCCTATCAGAGTGAGGAATTTCACATATCACAGGAATCCCACCCTCACCTACCGGACAAGCAATTGTAGAAAGGGCACACCGCACA
>NW_016690338.1:1027275-1030880 GCF_001604755.1 Lepidothrix coronata | reverse complement strand
GCGGATTTTGAAATAAAGTCTCTTTGTTCACCCCACCATGAGGAGCAGTCTTTTTCCTTGTTATACAAGGACTAGCGCCCACAACAACACACCAGGTGCACAAAACAAAAGCTTTCAGGCTTTCTTTCCTGGGGAAAAGGGCAGTGGTTTGCTTTTTTCAGACCTGCCTCCCAGCTGCCAGCCTGACTCCAAAAATTGCATACAAACAAAGATTCCTCCCACACCAAAGGTGCCAGCAGAGAAAGCTCTTGCTGCCCATGGAGTGTCCATCCTGGCCCACCAACTGCACCACAAAGCCAAAGCTTCCAGGCTTTCTTTGGCGGGGATAAGGGCTGTTGTTTGCTTTTTTCAGCCTGGCGCTCAAACTGCCAGCCTGACTCCCAAAATTGTATTCAGAACAAGATTCCTCCCAGACCATAGGTGTCAGGACAGACAGCTCCTGCTGCACATGGAGTACCAAGTCTGGTCCACCAACTGCACCACAAAGCCAAAGCTTCCAGGCTTTCTTTGCTGGGGAGAAGGGCTGTTGTTTCCTTTTTTAAACCCTGTGCTTAAACTGCCAGCCCAATTGTAAAAAATTGAATACGGATGAAAATTCCTTCCAGAACAAAGGTGCCAGCAAAGAAAGCTCTTGCTGCCAATGGCGTATCCAGGCTGGCCCACCAACTGCACCACAAAGCCAACATTTCCAGGCTGTTGTTTGCTTTTTTCAGCCCTGCCCTTAAACTGTCAGACTGACTGCCAAAATTGCATATGCACGAAGATTCCACCCAGACCAAAGGTGCCAAATGAGACAGTTCTTGTTGCCCATGGAGTGCCCAGGCTGGCCCACTGTGAGAAATAGAAACACAGTCGGGTGATTTCCAATCAGAATTTATTATATGATAAAAACAAATTCAGCGCTGGCTGATCAGGGAGGGGGTTCAACAACTCCCAACGCCTGTCACACCCAAAGAAGACAGTTGTTCTACATTTATTTCCAGCTACTTCATGAATATTCATTATACATAAGCATAAACATCACACATTAAGTCAGACATTCAACAGATTTTTTTTTAACAAGAATGTTATCTATAAGCATCCATAATATATTGTTAAGTCAGGCATTCAACAGATATTTTCTTAACAAGAATGTTATCTATAAGCATCCATAATGTATTGTCAAATCAGACATTCAGCAGATGTTTGCTTGTTATCTATACAAAGTTTCCTTTTTTCAGCCCAGTGCTCAAACTGCCAGCCCGATTCCCAAAATTGCATTCAGAATAAGATTCCTCCCAGACCAAAGGTGCCAGGACAAACAGATCTTGTTGCACATTGTGTGCCCAGGCTGTCTCGGTGTCACATTGCATTTACAGTACTAAACCCTGGCAAAACCCCTGGATGCAGCTCTGGGACGCGCTTCTGTGGACAGAGCTCCCCGTGTCCATCCCTCAGGCCATGGGACATCTCAGATAGTGGCAGAGCAGGTGGCACCCAACAGGGCTGAGGCGCATCGTGCATCCAGGCTCCGGGCGTGGCAGCAGGAGCCCCAGGAGATACTGCCCCTGCTGCCATGAACTGTCTGCGTGTGTGTGCAAGGGAAGAACTCGTGTGTCTGAAAACCCTTGTGTGACCGAGCGGTGAGCCCCTGTCAGGGTACCACTGACTCTTGGCCAACTGGTCATCCACCAGGACCCCAGAGACCATTTTCCAGCACTGTTATGCAGCATGTCATTCCTTGTCTGTCCGTACATCCCGGGGTTGCCCCGGGACATCCCAGGGACAGAATCTGGCAGAAGCTTACTTCTTCCAAATGTATAAAAATCTGTTGTCTTTCTTTTCTCAGCGGAATGCATGGGCGGGAGAAACCCCCTGTATCCCCTGGCCATAATAAATGTGTGCTTAACATATTGTTTAAGGATTTCTTTGAATCAATCTCTGTGTTTAAATATACAAAGGGCCCTTCGGTCTTTTTTTTTTTCCTGAGATCCTTTACCCAAGACCTTTCTTTGAATTTCAGGGACAGTTCTTTGTGCAGGGATGGATAGGAAAAGACTCCTGGCGTGGTAGATCTCCCAGGAAGCGCCAGTACTTGGTCTTCCAGAGCTGCTCTCTTTAACTTCCACCCTCTGATCTGATCCACCCCTGATTGCTGGTGTAAAGCCTGAGTGCTCTGCCAGCTTGGTCACAGTTCTGCTGTGTGTCACTCCTGCAATGCAGGCAGGGACAGGCCATGGGCACTGCTGGGACAGAACTGAGCTCCAAAAGGAAAGGGGATCTCCTCAGGGCAGTGCCTGAAGGCTCAAGTGTTCTTTCAAAATTGCTGCCAAGAACAACCTCCAGGAAGTTTCCTGCTGCATAAAGCACCACTGAAGAGCTGAAGTTGGTGACTGTACAGGATGGGGGCACACAGCCCTGTCCCTTCCACAGCCAGACCTCCATGAATACTCTTGAAGGACCAACAGTGACCAAAATAGTCTGGTCTGTGACCCTATATTCTGGACCCCCTGCTCAAGGGGCCCCAGTGCACTCATCACAGACCACTCCCTTGCAATCACTGTTACCAGCACTGGTCTATCTCTCCACCTCATAAGGATTGTTTGTCCCCCATGGAGGAACATCAAATGAGCATATTTGCACTGTAAAGAAGAGAGTTAAGTATTCACACTGTGTGTGTGTGCGTGTGGAGAGAGGAATCTGAGTGAGCACAAACGCCATCAGCTACTTCTAGAGAGGCCAGGAAGAACAGTGTCTTGAGATCACTTCATTTTGAGAGTCACATTCCCTGGGAAACCACCTGAATGCAGCCCTGGGATGTGCTTCTGTGAACAGAGCTCCCTGTGTCTGTCCCTCAGGCCGTGGGGCATCTCAGAGAGGGGCAGAGCAGCGTCTCTGACAGCCCAGCACAAGGCTGTGACCAACAGGGACTGGGAGATCCCCTCTGCCTGAGGGCCTGGGCTCACTCCAGCAACGGGGCTTCTCTTTGGGCTGCCGCGTCCCTCGTGGTGAGCGCAGGATGGGACAGCAGCTGGCACAGTTGGGCCCTGTTTGTTGCCAGCAGCTGAAAGGAGCAGCCTGGGGACAGCACACAGAAGCTGCTGCTGTCAGGGCAGGGGAAAGGCCCCAGGAAGGCTGAGGGGTTGGCATGCTGCTGAAAAGGGTGTCCCACCTGCTGGAGCTTTCCTAGGAGGAAGGAAACTGCCCGAGACAGAGACACTGCCCCACACTGCAGTTTGAAAGGTGGAGAGAGGGGACGAGGAGAAAGAAATGTCCCTGCAAGGGCATTGCTGTGGGAGGAGAAGCATCCAGAAGGAGGATGAGATCACTCCATGTGTGTATTTGAAGAAACAGAGTGTGAGGGTGGACAGCGGTAAGGGGAGGGTTGCAAATTGCATGGGTGAGAGCCGGGGTGGAAGCCGGATGGGTGTCTGCAGCCTGCAGGGAAACAGAAGCAGCTGTGGGACAGCACAGGACAAGTTGTGCTGGAGATGGTCAAGGGCACTAGCAAGGCATGTTAATTATTGCTTTCAGGATCAGAACTTGTGCTTGCTTCATACATGTCAGAAGATTGCTTTAAAACATATTTTTGCAGCCAGACCTTTTCACCACCGATGACAAACCTT
>NW_016690338.1:848531-1027127 GCF_001604755.1 Lepidothrix coronata | reverse complement strand
AAAGAAAAGAAAAGAAAGAAAAGAAAAGAGAAAAGAAAAATAAAATAAAAAAAAGAAAGTGAGGAGAGAAACAAACCAGACAAGATTATTTTATCTAACAAGTTCAGGAGTAGAGTTGCTTTTATTTCTAAAGCTTTCCCTCCCCAGCCTTAACCTTGTTCAGATGAATGACAGAAACTGCTTTGTTCTCATTTCAATAGTCTTGATCCCTCCTCAGATCTCTCTTATCTCCACTTAATGCAGGGAACAATTCCTTCTTGAGAAAATGCATGAAGATGGTTTTATTGACTGCCCCATTGCCATAGCTTGGCTTGTAAACTCATCAGGTGCAAGACGCAGTAGCTGCAACAAAGCTCTGAACTGTCTAAAAATGAAGGCATTTGTACTGTTTTGATGTTTTTAACTGTCAGAGCCTTTTGCAAATACCAACAATTTAATTCTTGGAACATATCTGATTTCCATATTCTCAATGCACCGATACTAGAAATAGAAATAAAAACTTATGTGCCTAAATTCACGGAGAACTTCAAAATTCCAGATGGGCCCAATTCCTCAACATAAACTGTCAAATACTGCTGCTTGCAGTATAGTCATAGGCAACATCTACCACGCAATTAAGCCATTAGGACAGTTTGGAATGATAACAGAGTTCTAGAAGCTTTGATACAATAATTGGTACCACAATGTACTCCTGAAACTTTCCTATCTAGTGTGAGAAAAGCACAAGTACATTATACATGTCTAACATCCAGCACCTGTATAACATATTGCCAATCTCAGTAAGTGTTCTATAGTTCAATATACAGGTGGCATTACAAAGAAAGTAATGTATTTTAATTTTACATCAAAGAAATACATTTTTTAAATTACGAATTTTCATTACAATGCAGCCAACCAGCAGTGCATTAACCAGACTAAAGAGGCAGGCACACCACCCCTTTATATAGAATACACTTTTTGATTCATTTGAATAAATGTTTCTGGTAAAAACACAACAGTACAAAACCTGGAATAGCAAACCAATCGCCCCGCTGTACTTTAAATACCCACTGATATGACACAAATGTAGTTAGGAACCAAACATATGTCAGCTCTTGTAAAAGAAATCTGCTATAAAATCTACAGAGATACTGGAGAGAGTCCAATGAAAGGCCAGTAGTCTAATAAAGGGACTGGAGCATCTCTCCCATAAGGGAAGCCTGAGAGAGCTGGGACCGTTCAGCCTGGAGAAGAGAAAACTCAGGGGGCATCTTATTAAGCTATGTAAACACCTGAAGGGAGGGTGCAAAGAGGACAAGAGCCATGCTCTTTTCAGTGGTACCCAGTGACAGAACCAGAGGCAATGGGCACAAACTGAAACACAGCAAATTCTGCCTGAAGATCAGAAAACACTTTTTTACTGTGAGGATGACTGAGAACTGGCACAGGTTGTCCTGAGCAGTTGTGTTTCCCCCCTTGTGGAGGAGCAAGAACCAGAATGGGAATGGTTTCAGGAATGGAAAAAGATATACAGCGAATGAAAGGACTTTATTATATGGACTTTACAGTTATTGTGAGAAATAGAAACCCAGTCGGGTGATTTCCAATTAGAATTTATTATATGATAAAAGCAAATTCAGCGCTGGGTGATCAGGGAGGGGGTTCAACAACTCCCAACACCTGTCACACCCAAAGAAGACAGTTGTTCTCCATTTATTTCCAACTAATTCATGAATATTCATTATACATATGCATAAACATTACACATTGTTAAGTCAGACATTCAACAGATGTTTTTCTTAAACAAGAATGTTATCTATAAGCATCCATAATATATTGTGAAGTCAGACATTCAACAGATGTTTGCTTGTTATCTATACAAAGTTATAAATTTTTAAGAAAGGTGCTATTATCTAGCTAACTAAACAAAATTCCTTCACTATAAATCTTACACAAGGTAAAAGGGAGGTAACTTGTTTTATCTCTTTATAGGGGCCCAATTAAGTTTTATGATTTGTTTTCCTCCTCTCTCTCCAGGTCATATTGACCTTACACTGTTTTCTCTTAATTAGCCCGAATCATTTTCTCAGTTTATCACAGTTATTATGTGTTTACAAATATATACTTTGTATGATTTCCCCTACAGTTGTAACTGCCCAGGCATGGTGGTGCCTGCTCCCTGCTTCCCCCTCGGATTGGCTGAAGAAGCTGCAGAGAGGAGAGAGCTACCATTCGCCCTTTCCTTCCCTGGTTCCTCCCCCGTTCTTCCCTCTTCGCCTGAGTCCCTATCCCTATTCGTTTCCCTGGTTGTCTGTCTCATGCTCCACCCCATTTTCTGGTGCATTCCACACGAGAACTCATAAAACTCCCGCACGCTTTCAATAAAGTAGCATTGCAACCTCAGACCTCGTCGGAGCTTTTCGTGCAGTGCCGTGATCCTTCTCCCCTCCCCCTCGGACCGTGGCACCCCCTCTCTGGAGAAATTCAAAAGCTACCTAGACAAAACCCTAAGCAGCCAACTCTAGGAGAGGCTGTTTGAGCAGAGGTTCAGACCAGATAACATCCAGAGGTCCCTGCCAGCCTCAACAATCCTGTGATACCACAACATTCCTAGTTACAAGTAATAGACCTAGAAAGCATTTTCCCTAAAATTTAACTATTTCAGCAAATAAAATATACATTAATATATTGAGGAGATTCTGATCCACCCCAGCTTTCACACATGGTCCTTCCCATTCCCTTTTTTGCCAGGTTTTCTTCTTCTCAAACATAAGGACTCATTCAACACAGATTGTCCTATTCCTGAAGTGATATTCTGAGGTCTCTGGCTGTACAAGACTTCATTCAGCAAATACACGGGTTCATCCAGCGAATATAACTAGCTCCTGTACTATTATTATTACTTCTTTAATTTTCAAAAGGATTTTAGGCTGAAATCTGCCTAAAAGCAAAGCTCAACTCAGTATTACATTTCTTATTTAGTATGTAGGGATCAAGCATATTTTTTCATATGCTGACATAACACAGTTTGATACTAATGCCAATTGATCAAATTTTTGTAATTCAAAGATCACAACCAGCATGTCTCTTCATAAGGATTTAATTTCCATTATGCTCTGTCATACCTCCTGGTGTTGTGAAATTTCTTCTGTTATGCATAGATCATGCATTTCTTAATGGGCTTCTCACTTTATCCAAGGAACAAACATACTGAACTAACCTGACATATCTTGCTTTGAGAGAATAAAGAACAGCTTTATTTGCCTTCGTGAAGTAAGGATTACTGTGCTGAGTTTGCAGACCAAAATGCAAAAAGGAAAACATATGCCAAGTGTTTGATGATTGCAAAAGTTGCTTATTTGCTGGCTTACTTTTTTCCAGAATGATAAAATATCTTCTAAATGCTTAAAATGAAAATTCAACATGTAACTCTTCTATGATGTACATTTTTGAGCTTTACTATTCCACAATGCAGTGCCAAGAAGAAATGCAAAACATCTTATTTTATGGTTGACGTGAAGTAAACATTTTTTCTTGGATAGCACAAAGACATTTGATCTTTGGTTGCAATTATTACTATTTTGTCTCATTCACACATTTTATGCAAAACATTAACAGTACTGATTTATGCAAGTTATAAAATCGTAGAATAATAGGATGGCTTGGGTTAGAAGTGACTTTTAAAGGTCATCTAGTCCAACCCCCTGCAATCTTCAAGTAGATCAGGTTGCTCAGAGCCCCATCCACAACATAGCCTTGACTGTTTCCAGGGATGGGGCATCTCCACCTCTCTAGGCAACCCACCCAGAGAGGCGTCTCGCTCCCTTCATTGTAAAAAATGTCTTCCTTATAACTAGTCTAAATCTACCCTGGTTCAGTTTAAAACCATTATCCCTTGTCCTACCACAACAAGCCCTACTAAAAAGCTTTTCCCCATCTTTCTTATAAGCCCCCTTTAAATATTGAAAGTTAACACAAAGGAACCGAGTTTTTAAAATCATGGCTCAAAGAAGGAAGTTGAATTGAGCACACCTCCCTTCACAAAGCACTTCTAGACATTCTTTGCATAGACTCTCATCACAATCTTGTACAGTGTTTATGAGCTGAATCATCAGTTGACACTTACTTTCCAGGTATATATTGATCAGATTAGAAAAGAAAGATAAGATGAACTCCCTACAGTGATCTTCCCAAGCTAAGCCACTATTATTTTGCTGAAATCACAGTTCACACAGAGCAAGCAGGGCAGATAGGGACTAATTCGGCTTAAATAGAGGAAAGCATAATGTGATGTATAATATAGGAAGGATTCCAGGTTACATTTTTCTCAAAAACTTACAATTTATACTCGAGTTATACAAGTTCATGGAGGAGAGGCTTTGAGAGAGGAGCTATATATATTGGCTTTCATTCTTGTGGCAGTTTAACAGAGAAACTGAAAACTAAATTATTTGCAAGCAACTCATGTAAAAACACTGTTACACTGCCTTCTGTTAAATCATGTTAAGTTCTTTTCATGAGTGGCTCACAGGGTTTCCTAACTCGCCTTCTGTTAAATCATGTTAAGTTCTTTTCATGAGTGGCTCATAGAGTTTCCTAACTCTTCTTTTTTTGTGTGCAGATTTTCTTGTTCTAAGATAGCACCTTTGAAAGAAAATGGTTTTACATCAGCAAACATCTGTTGTTTTTCTTGCCAAAGTAGGATATCTCATACCCTCTGACAGCAAAACCTAAAATAACTACTTCAGTTCTCACAGTGATTGCAGTGCAAAAATAGCTCTATTAAAAAGTTAAAGGGCAGTATCCTTTTCAAATAATAGCTCTAACCAAAAAATACTTTAACCATGCCCTTTTTCCCCAGTCTTTCTTCTGCCAGCTTTTCTAGTGTTCGTTCAGTAGTTTGTTTTAGATATTTCTTTAAAAGATTGAATATACAAGCAAATACTAAGAAATTTCTACTTTTATGTGCAGGCTTCACAGGCAAACTGAGATTGTTAACGTGTTTGCTTTTTAGTTTTAAAAGCCCAGATTTTAATTTAATTTTTCTATCTTAATATACAGAAACATATAATACATTATTACTTACATTGGATGTATTAATTTTATTATAAGAACAAAAGTTACAGAGGAGTACCATCATTGGAAAAGCTGCATATTAGCTGATTAAAAGATGCCAGAAGCTCCGGTGAGTGGTACATCTTGCAATCACAGACATATCAAGAACTATGTCTTTTTATTTCATCTGTTTAATAGACCTTTAATTTAACACAACTGATAAGCAATTTTTGCATATGAAACCACCTCTGCAGCATTGGTTTTTTAAGCCTTGTATGTGTTCTAAAAGCCTTCAGATATTTGTATACACCTACAATGCCCGTGCAATGTAAACACGATGGTTAAAAAATAAAATCATCCAACCACAGAATATGCTTATTTTAAATACTTTTAAAATTATGAGGGATTCCAAAGGATTCTGATGAAGCTCTAATATCTTCACCTTATTCAGAAGGTTATTTTAGCATTAATTTCCAATAAAAATTTGTATAACATTTGTTTTCAAATATTCTCCAAAATCCATGTATTTATCATGCTCAATATCAGAAAGACATATAGAGAATACCTTCTGTAATCCTGAATTTTTCTGGACCCTAAAATTTATAATGCTGAATGATTAATAGCTGCACAATTGAAGTATGTGAATAGTATTTCTTGAGCAATCCATTCAGCACCAATAGCAAAGCCAAACAGTTCTATACATTCAGTTCTGTAATATACCAGGATCGATTGTTTTTTTGAAATTCCTTTCCACAGAAGGTCTTATTACCCATTTCAGCTATGAAGATGAACAAGAAACAGTCCATTTTTTCCCCTGCTTTAAGGCATATGTCAGGGAACAGCAAAGGCAGGCTGCTTGGAAAGGACAGTGGAGCTGGAAACCAAGAGCCACAGCAGGGTAGGTAGGGCAAGGCTCTCTCTGACAAGGACACAGTCCCATGGCACCTGAACAAAAAAGCAGAGCAAGTCCATGACAGCAACCAAGGCCAACTAACATAACAGTGACTGTTGCTTCACTAACAGTATTTGGCATAACTAGGATCACCAGTGTAGGGAACTACTCTTTTCCCCACTACTCTCATAGAAAATCACAATCTGAAAAAACGTGTACGGTTCACTCACTGAGGATTACCCTCGAGTTTGACATCTCCACTGTGTCTGCAACAACGATGGTACAACAAATCCACTGTTTGAAAAGTGGGATTTGAAGTGCCTGTGGCTTGTAAATTCTCAGTGTGAATGACTTGCACAAGGATGAAGTATGTGCATCTCCTTCAGAGAGGAAGGTCTTACTGAAAGACACAAGTCCACAGCAACTTACAATGAGCATCTGGAGGATCTCCTGGCAGTTGGAGCATGGTGCTTCAAGGTCCAGTAAAGAACATTTCAACCCTTCTATCTTTATTAATTTATTGCCATGTCTAAGTTAAAAGTATTTCCTAAAAAAGATTTCCACACATTTCATATGTTTTACTGTGAGTTATTTAAAATAAATTAAAAAAAATAATTCCAAGATGGAAAGACCTCTACAACTAGAATTTTTTTGACAGAATCAATGTTCCACCTAAGTTTTATAACTGGTTTGACTGTAGAAATGAATGCTGAGGTCTCCCTGTATTGATTTGAGATAAAACTGAAAACAGCTTCTCGATTGCAGCATTTATGAATGACAGATGCACCAGGAATACTGGTTTTTATTGCTTCCTTTTCTGCAGTAGCCATTATCGGGAATGACTAGTGGACCACTAAGAAACACAACCTACTGAACTCAGCAGGAAAAATACACTGGCTTTTTAATGATTAAATAACTCTACTTGATGTGTGAAACCAAGTGTCCAATAAATGGAGCTTCTAACATTTCTCTTTTAAGATGTATTCCTACATGAAAATTTTTCTATTTAGCTGAGACAACAAAAAAGGCTGCAGCACATAAGTAAAAAAGTAGAAAGAAAAAAAAACAGAACCCCATCTACTAATAACCTTGATGAAGATTGACTCAAATCCGGTATAGTGGCACACAAAAAAATATCCAGTCATTCTTATGGAACTATTTTCTTCCTATCCATTACATATTTATAAGTCATGAAAAAGAGAGTAAGGAATTCTGGCAGCTGTCAAATGCTTGTTTTCCTATGTAACACAATGACATTGTTTTCCAAGTAGTGAAACACGTGTGCCATTTTTCCAGTGTCACCTTCCTTATTTAGACAGCAAACAAGCTAAAAACTATCAGTTAGGAAATAAGTCTTGGAACATCATCTTGAGGAATTTCAACTAATATGAATGAGCAACTGGGCTTAAGTTTCCATAGATACACACACCCAAAATAAAAAAAAAAAAATCCTGATACAAGAATATTTACAACCAAAAATTAACAACATTCAAATCAATTAATCTTTATTCAAGGTAGAATTAAGCACACAGGAGGACTGTTTATGCACATTTAGGAGACAGGAACACTAAATATTTGTCATGATTTGTCAAAGACATCAAACTTAATACCACTCTAAGATTTAGCATTTATAAGCCTATTGTAGAGTTTTATTGAGAACAATTTTGTAAAATTATCATAATGGAGTCTATGCCTTAGAAATAATACCTTTAGAAGTGTTCAATTGTATATCTAACTACAGATTGATCTTTACATTTAAAAACAGAAAAGAACTCTTGTAAACTTTTTTTTCTTTAACGTTACTTGACATCACACAGAAGTGCTACTCCACGCAGTACCCAGTGCTCTGGAGGCTGACGAGTTTTAAGATCTATAGCAGCAATGTAATTCACATCTGTTCGACTGGTCTTTTTGTAGACTGGACATGAATACAAATGTGGATCTTTTGGAGCTGAAAAGACAGAAGAGACATAAAAAGCAATTTAAACTAAGTTGACAAAACAGGACGCTAAGGGACTGGTCATAAGGCATATGGAAAACTGAGTCAAAGTTCAGTAGACACTCCTCTCTATCAGCACCAAGAAACACTTTTACTGGATTCTCACACTGTTCATTACTGTGCTATTGCCAGTTGAAGGCCATATGTGGCTTGAAATTTCTGTAGGTTTAAGATTTAAAATCAGCACATAGGAATTCTATGTGGCAAGAAGTGTAAACGGACTCACTGGAGTAATTAGTGTTCTTATTAGTCCAATCTGCCCACTGAACATTATTCCTTACCAATATATTAGTCAAAATAAAAAATGCCCTATTTTGAAATGCATTTAGTATTTGAGAATACAAGTCGTCAACTACTTCACTTCAGAATTAGAACAGTGGTCTAGTCAATAGTTCAGTACTTCACTGTTCATTATTTAGTATCTTGGCTGCTGATCATGCCTTTTCTAAAAGATCAACTATTCAAAATATCACGTAACCAAGCGTTGCTTTTAGAGGTGGAATGCTTTTCAACAGACTTTTCCAATTTCACCTTCTGTGGTGGATAGTTCTATCCTATTTTACATCCCTATTCAACAGCATTTCCTATTCTATATGGAAAAACCCACCACATTAACACAAATTACACATTTTCACATAACAGTACTGTCCTTCAGCCCCACAGGTTTCTTTCCCATTCTTACATTCATTTTTTGCCTCAAAGACAAAACATTTTCAACCCCCTCACTCTACCTCTTGCTTGCCTCTGTTAGCTCAAAAGCAGTCTTATCCAGGAAAAAATGCATTTTTATAAATATACACATTACATATATAACATGTTCTCTATAAACACCTTATATAGACATATACAACCCCATGTATATCTTTTATGTTATGTATACGTGGTTATATGTTTTGTATATATATATATGTAACATTCATTTAGCATGTGAGAAAGAGATTATTTGGGTTTAGGTTACAGAGGTTACAGAGTTTATTTATATGAATGCTGATGTTCTAAATCTGGGACACATATTGTCATGTACAGTTCACCTGTAAATGGGTTAAAACGTTACTAACGCATTTAAGACCAGAAGGTATCTATCTAATTAGGGGGGAAAGTGCCCATAATCAATTACCAAGGAAGTCTTGAAGCACACTTTAAGTGGAAGATTGGGAAGACTTCCCATTGAAAAAGATTTTATATGTATACAATGAATAGCAACAGCATCATGAAATCCCTACAGCCCAAAAGATTTCCATGTAGTTAAATAATGAATTCTATCAAAATAACATCCTTTACAATACAATTACTTACTGTTATTCTCTGCATATATCCTTATAACTGGCATCATCTCAAAAAGCACCTTCGGCTTAGATTCAGTCAGTCTCATGTTTCTTCTGTCCCAGCCAGCTCCCTCCAAATACAGCCCATACACATAGACACCTTCCAAAGGAGGGCTTGTGATATCATCCTTCGTCCATTTAGTGACTTCATTGCACAGCACTACACTGTCAAGAGCCCACCCTTTGTTAGCCCTTGTTATTTCCTGCCCAAACCAGACAAAAGTTAGAAGGTTACATTTTCGCATATGCACAGAGCCATTTTTCCCACCAATTATATTGTATGGTCATAACATATCCTCTTCTGTACAAAAACTCCAACTTTTTATGATATTCATGTTTACAGCAATTTGACTTGTCTCTGAGGTACTGATGGTACAGCACTACAAAAAAGGCTTTCAGTACTTTACTATATTTCATTTTCAATCTTTCTATTATATACAATACCTTAAGATTGTACTAAGTAATAACACAACCACTGAATGCCAAGGGTAACCACCTCTTGTGAATATTAAAATTTCACAGATTTGATGAGATGAGAAAACATTAATTGCATGTGCAAAGTAAAATATATTTTCTGGGGTTACCTTTCCTTTCCTGCACCTGTACCCTTCATTAACTGAATTCTTATTAATGAGCAAGAGCTTACTCAGCTCTAAAGCTATGCAAAAAAAAAAAAAAAAAAAAACACAAAAAAACCAGAGAACACTTGAAGATAGAAATGCTTAAGATTTCACATATACCTCAAATTTAGTCTATTAGTTAATGCATTGGAAAAGACTCAGTTCCCACTTGCCCAAGTCCTTACTATCCCATGTCATTAAGTTATGGCAAACCAAAGTTTTATCCTGGTCTTGTAAATGTTTTCCAAGATATTTGTTGGAAGTAATTGGAATTAATGTTTCCCCCTTATTGCAGTTAATTAGATGCTTTAAAAGAACAGAAGATTTATAGTTAATGAGCATTCTGGCTCTTCATCTTTCTCATTTCTATTTGTTTCACCACATAGCAATGCCCAGAAAGTCACTTTGGTATTTACTTGGGATATTAAGTTGTTATGTATCCATAGTCTCTTTTTATGGAACCAGAAAGTTCTCTAGATTCCAACTCTTTCAAATCCTTCTACTAAACCTTTTCCACAACCTTGGGTGCAAAAAAAAATTGCAGTTTAGGACTGCTTACTCAAAAGAAAAACCTTGTTACATAATTCCAAGGCTATTCCTGCAATTTTAACACAAGTCACCAATCAGAACTTCAGATTACACTACTCAGACCTCAGACTAAGAGGGGAGATTTTTCCTTCTCCACAAATCTTCACTCTCTTCTCCAAAAGTTTGGTTTTTTTCCCTGAGATCCCATTATATTCCTGCCTGAGTATTCTTTTCTGTTTACATACTCCAGACACTTATGGTCTCCAATATGTCCATTTATGCTGACCAACACAGGTATTTATTGCTTCCTTTTAATGTAAAAAGTAGTCTATTTGTCAAATGCAACTAGCGTGCTGAACAACCAACACAATCACCAAGCTGACAGCCATATCTACATTATCAAATACATCAAATCTCATACTAATAGTCTTTCCCAGTTTGTGAAAAGAGCCTGAATCAGCTACTGAACTATAGAAGGGAAATGTAAGATGAATTGGGAAGAGCTTTTCTGCCCAGTCTCCAGCCAGGTAAGTATTGAACACAGAGCAAAAGAGAAGGGGAAAAAAAAAAGGGGGGGGGGAATAAATGGCTTAACACTCATTTTCAAGGATACTCCAATGGAAACATGAGACAATCATTCTCCATAATGATGTAAGGTAGCCCCTACTTATTTGGGTCTTGGTCAATGCAGAAATATATTTTAACATGTTAGTGGTTGAAATACTGAAAAAGTATGTGCAAAGGAAGAACAGTTCACTCAGGAAATGTTAAGATAGTCACGTATCTTCCCTGCTGACATGATGGAGTCACATGTTTTAATTCATCTTTTATCACACAATATATTTTATTTTTAAAAGTATGTAAAAAAATATATAAACAGAATGAGACTTCAAACCCACTTTACCTGCCTCATCGCTGTTAAAAATCCTTGAGGATTAAAAAACCCTGCCATCCAGAAACAGTTTGGTCGACTTTCAAAAATCCACTTGTAAAACTGGTGATTTCTTTCTAGAAGCTCAGTAAACCAGAAACCAAGAGTACTGGAAGCCCAAGATGCCTAAAAACAGTAAACATCTTTTAAAACAGTATATTCATGTCAAGAAAAGATAAATCCTCACATGGTAGTAAACAACATAATATTAGCAAAGCATATTTGAAGATCATCTTTCATATCTTGACTTTTAACCTGATGCTTAAATATTGCATCCTACTGAAACCCAAAGCAAAGTCTTTCTTTCTTCAAATTCATGCCTACCATTCCATTTACACGTGCATAATGCTCTCCGTAGTAATTGTTCATTTTATTACATTTTTGGAAAATTAGATAGCTGTTTAAACTAGGAAGAAAAATAGTATACATGTCTTTTTAATCCCAAGATCAATAAATCAAGATAACATGATTTCTGCCAAAACTGTTCTGGTTTTTTATTCCTCTGAAAAAAAAGCTAGGGAAAATTGATCTCAGACAATGTGGAGATATAAGGTTTGTCTCTTTGAATAGTTGTGCTGTGAAGCATCTGCTTTAGTCCAGGTTTTGTACCATGAGAACACTTTGTGAGTAAAAACAAACAATGAAAAAACCTCCCCGTTTTTCTTTCCGTCAGTTGCCATCAACAGTTCTAGTTGTCCCTGAAAATAGTTTCTGAGAGTTGGAATTGTCTAGCCTGGAGAAGAGAAGGTTCAAAGGAGATATAAATATTTATACCTCGTGTGTAGAGAATGGAAGAAGATGAAGCCAGATCCTTGTCAGTTATAGAAGAAAAGGTAGTGGGCACAAGATGATATGTCAGAAATTCCATTTAAACCTAAGGGGTTTTTTTATTTGATTGGCTAGTGGCTGGTTGGTTTTTACTGTGAATGTGATCAAACATTGGAATAGGTTGCCCAGAGAGATTGTGGACTCTTGATTCTGGAGACCCCTGAGAAACCTGCTTTAATTGACCCCACTTTCACAAGTGTGGTCCTTTCCAGTGTCTACTATTCTGTGATGATATGACTACAAGTCTTAAACTCAAAGAATAGCACCAGTGTAATCCACTAATGTGGGTGCTATGTTTTAAAATCCATCATCACACTTTAAATTACTCTCTTCTCTCTAGCTTTTTATCCTGTCAACATGCAACAGGTTGTTAAAATGGGAAATACCTGCAAACCCCACATTCATTTCTACTTTTATAAATGAAAGACGGTTTGTTTTGACTGTGTTTATTTTAGCACAAAATCTATTCCAGCAGTTTCACAGTTCTGGTTAACACTGTTTTAAAACACAGATTGAAAAAAAGTATTTACTATAAGTCTACCAGTTTAATCTAGCTCTTCAGAAATAGGTTTTTTTTTCTTTTCATAACAAGTGATGTACACGTACTTTTTTCCAGCTAGCAGGAATCCTTCCATCATACATGCAGTCTAAAGCATCCCTCAGATTTTCACTCATAACTATTGTCCCATCAATGGCAAGTTTTAGATCAGTCAGAGTGTTTCTCACTAAAGAAATAACTCTCTGCATTTGTTCAATCTCCTGTCGCAAAAATATGTTCATAGGCTGAAAAGGTCCCATGTTCTTTAGTTTTTCTTTTACCTGTAGGTAGAAAATCAAAGATCCTTCAATAAAAGTGAAAAAACAAAGTTGGCCTTATATCAAGATTAGGCACTAGTATGATTTTTAGGATGTAACACTTTTATTTATGGACTTAAATGGTCAGTTTGGCACCTCCCTTGAATTCTCTGCAAGACAGAAATACAGGATTTGTTCAAGAGAAATCTAGGATGATGAGATTGGCTGTGGTTTTAGTCTAACTCATGATTTAGTCTGTATATCATTCTATGAGCTAATCTCATTTAAAAAGCATGTGGGCTGTTAACCCTATTTCAAGGCATTCAGATGTAATTCCAAAAGACAGTTCCAAGGTTCACTTCGCACAAGCCAATCAGGAGTAATTGTCCCAGCTACTTTGCCTCAACACAGTAGCACTATTAATCACCAATGCCTCGGAATTATCACATTACCAGGCAGTTTTGTATTCTAACCAAACTCACTGATAAATTTTTAATTAAAAGTTAGTAATGTTAACAAATTAACAACTGCATAAACATAACTAGAAATTTTATAGTGTCAATAACCTCAGTCAAAAGCTGATGATTCTACCTCCTCTATAGTACAAATGACAACATAGGCATTAAATGGTTTAATATTTCTTAAAAAGTTCTTACAAAGGCACTTCAGCCCACATTTAGTGATCTCATTATAAACATTAAGAGTCTGGTCAGACTTCTCTACGGTATATTTTGGAAGTATTGCCTGTATGAATGAATTCAAACATGCTTTGAAAAAAATTGTTTGGTTTTTCTTTTTTTATCCATAAAAAGCAAGATGAAGCAAATGTTTTTGACAGGATTTCATTAACTCACTTCATATGGTACATAATCAGCAGGAAGCTTTTCCAGCATATCATCAGCCAGTCTGGCTACAACTGCCTCTCGGGTTTCACCTCCTCCACCAGAGCTATCTTTAGGCTGGATACTGAGGATGATGTCCAATACATCTTTGGAAACTTTACTTTGGTAAGTGATATCTGCATTGGGGTGCAAACCAAACACCTCGGGTGTGTCATAAGCAGGAAGGCTCTATATAGTAAAATATAAGAAAAGCACAACTGGATATGGATTTATAAGTTAATCATAAAAAATTCCACCCTCAAAAAAATCCCAACCAAACAAAAAAACAACATAGAGCAAAACCAAATAACAAACAGAAAAAAAACCCCTTATATTGTAAAGTAAGCTAGATTTCTTCAGTCTTAGGGAAATAACTTGCTGTGGTCTATTTGTTGTGTCACAGCCCAAATCACACCAAACAAATTCAGTTTTAACATCCATGTGCTATTTTAATAGTAAGTTTTTTCTTTCATATATCTACATCTTTTATTTCTGTGAGGTTGTACACAATGTCTGGACTCCATTTTTGTCCTCTTTAATAACTGTGTGCCTCTAGGTAAGTCACTCAAGCAAACCACAGGAAAAAGAAAATATTCCTGTCATGACGACGATAACATTGATCAAAACAATTAGTTGTCACTAATAGATATGCAGAATGCTAGAAATCAATGCAGAATCCATGAATAAAAGACAAAATACAGGCACTCAGAAGAAAAGAAAAAATATAGGGAATCAGAAACTCATGAGAAACAAGTGATTAGCTTTGATTTACCAACCTGTATGTACTGAAGGTATTGATCCACCATAGTACATTTAGGTATGCTGTATCCTTTGTAGAAGCTGAATTCCTGATTAAATGTATTTTCATTGAACCAAACCTTTACAAAGGTGTTCATGAGTCTTTTGTCGTAGTCATCTGTCACACGACCACCATACTGGATCTCACCTATCATGTAACAAACAGTATTCCAGGAGATCCCCTGAAAAGAGTATTTTAAATACAGTCACTCATTTTTAACTAATTGATGTAATTAGCATTGAAAAGGTCTGTACTTCTAAGATTTATATTTCTGAGATGGCTGGGGGGGTGGGTTTAACATACAGGTTAATACAGAAATTTAAGGTGCACTGGATTAAAAATCTAATTTAAGTCTGCTGCCCTAATACACGTACTCTTGGAATACTAAATGTTTGTGGGGAAAGAAAACAAGTTAAAATCATGCTTGTATTTTAGTTATTAGGAAGCATTTATATTCATTCCACTACTAGAAAGATCTATCATCTTAATTTTTTTTTTTTTTTTTTCTGGCCAGTCTTCGCGAGCGAAGATTTGGGAAAGGTCATTAACCCTTCAAGCCTGCGCAGTGGATTTTTTAGGTGAGACACAGCGTGCGCTGAACTGAGCCCACCCTTTAATCCTGAGGTTCATCTGCCGGGGCCGAGCAAGCTTGGACAGTGGCAGTGAGGGTCTCAGGACGTAGGTTTGTTTAGAGTGACCTTCTCTTAGATGGATTGCCACACAGGGCTGACGAGCTCCATCTGCCCGGGGGGCTGGGAATCGAACCCGGGTCACAGCGGTGAAAGTGCTGCACCCTAACCACTAGACCACCAGAGGCCCCCTCATCTTAATATACCTTCCCCACAAAAGCATTCATTACCTTCTTGGTATCCATGCGATTCAAGTGGTTTTGAATGAAGCGCACCGTAGCATTGAAATCAGCTTGATTAAACTCATAGGGTATATTCCAACCCAGAGATCCAAACTTGCGCCTTTCTTGAACAGTGGAGTGTAGAAAGGCAACAGCATACAACATTGGTTTCCATTGTACCATTTTACTGTAATCTAGTAAATCCTGGCTGACACCTATTGATTGTAAATGGACTTAATAAGAATCACAGTGATAGTCCTTTTTGAAACTGCTTCAAATCAGTGCTAAAATCTCACTCTAGAGATCTTAAGTTGGCTCCCTGCCTCTCCCAAGAGTCTAATTATTGTCCCACAAAGTGTTCTATGCTGGGGACAGTTTATAGCATGTTATTAAGTTGCTCAAATTAAAAGAGTAAACTTCAGGGTAAAAAACCCACAATTTACTAATAGCTGAATTCACATAAAGTTGCTTTCCACACAGACTCTTTGTCCTTTGCTTTATGTAATGTAAAGAGCACTTGATTGCCAGCAAATATTAACACATCATTTTTTCTGCCAAAAGACAGAAGAAGACCAAAGATTCGAACACTTTTAACTAAGATTCTAGAAGCCAAAATTTGAGAAAAGAAAAAGCATTTCCTGTTTTGCTTCCAATTAGTTCTGGCAACAGAACTTCAGCAGACTTTCTCTTCTTAATTTTCAGAACTTCTAGCTCAAAACAGGGACCAAGATATGTGCTAGCATAATTGTGATCAGTCCCTCATATTAGCTTATCAGTGGCTGTAACACGACCACACAAAAATACCAAAGTCCAAAATTTGGTTTTAAATCACTGCCATTCTAGCACTCACCACCATATGTTCTCTTTAGCCCAGCTCTGAGCCCTTGCGGTGGTTCATTGGTAAACTTAATAGACATTTGAAGTAGGGTGATGGGGAACTGTTTGTGAATGTCAGTTGTCATCCATAGTCGAAAGCTTTCATGGACATTCTCTGTCTCTATTAGAGTGTCCATCAGCTCATCCAAAAAGTCAAGTCCAAGGTGGCAGTTTTGCAGAAGTGCCCAACCTCCCTAGTTTAAAACAACAAAATATGAAGTTATCAACATTGTTCACAAACTGAAATCACTCTTTGTGAGCTAAGATGCGAGCTTTTCCTTCTGCAGGTGGTGTTGGCTTTTTCATGTAAAGAAGTGGTCCTTACTTGTCCCATCTGCTCTTCTCAAGAAATCTCTACCTTTTCTATGTCAGTACATTTAAAGCATACCTTCCCATGACTATACTGCTGACAAACACTGTAAATTTTGGCTTACATATGGGAGCTCAGAAGTAGCTCCATAGAGGAAGCTGCTAAACCTTGTTCTTCACAAGGGTACCAGGCTTGGAAAATAGCCACATATACATACTTAATTAATCTATTGTTATCAATCAATAGGTATCAAACTTTCTCATATGAATTCCCATACTACATATAGACATCTCATATACCTCTTCATTAAGAGGATATGTGAGACAATGAGAGAAAAACCCTGCATTTCTCTTAACTAAACAAAAGGTGCTCCTCCTCCCTATTTTTGAATGAGTTTCTTTTCATCTGATCTGCTACTTAGCTCTTTATGAGAAGTTGTCAAACAAGAACCAAGTTGTCAAGAGGCAAAAGTCAAAGAAAAATAGGTTATACAGATGGGGAAGAAGCTCATAACACAAGAGTGTAAGAAACTTAATTTTTTCACATCAGCAGGCCCAGCAGTACTATCACCTGAGGGGCAAAGCATGCTAAATTGGAACATCTCACCTTTTCTTTCTCATACAGATAATTTTGTTCTTTAATTGCTCCACGTTTCACTTGTAAAATGCCTGTGCTACCAGATGGTCCCTCCCAAGTACAAATCCAGACTACAGCAATACAAAATATTTTGCTACACAACCTTGTTTTTCTCAAGTTTATGTAGCTATCAATAGTATATTTGAAATTAATTTTCTCGATTTAACAAAATGCATTTGTATTAGTAAAAATACAAAACAAAAAATGTTCTGAAGTGCTTGCTCAAGAATATTTACTAGTCATGTAACCAAAAAAAAGTCAATTCAACTATGTTTATCAGTCAGCAATCTACAACAAAAACTCTATTTTATATGCAAAACACTCCATTTTCAATGAAAAACATCTGTATAGTATAAAAAAACTTGTTATGGCCAACTAAATGACTGAAAAGACAGTTTTATCACTTAAGACACTTATTTATATAAATAAATATAGGTTCTTGCATTAGCATTAACTACGCACCAAACAACCTTATTTCATGACAGGATTTTTATTTCTAAGTGTTTAATACAGCTACAAAAAGCATTCAGATTTTTGTCACTTACATGAGCCATTGTCTGCTGTAGAAGTTTACGAGCATGGATTTCTTGTCCCTGGCCCATGGAAACACAGCACGTTTCTGTCTTTAGTCTTTTTCCCAGAGCAGTAATTGAGTCCGTAGGATCAGAGCCCATGGAAAGAAAGCAAATGAGGGGAGTACGTGGATCTGACTCTTCCCATGTTTTCTCCAAATCCAAGATGACTCCCTCTGCGTATTTCTCACCCATAGTTTCAGTGATATATTTTCTTGCCTATATTAAAAAGGGTAAATTTAAACTGTGACCTAACCATTTAATAGTTTTCTTCCCAGTGTAAACCAGTAAGTCAGCTGAAGAGCAAAGACTGATAAAAATTTATACCAGAAATAAAAATATGCAACAAGTTTATTTTTACATCATACTGTCTTTGATGGTGTTATTTCTTACAGCACTATAAGACCAGTTAAAATTTTAAAAATAATTATTATATTACAAATATCTGCATGTATTGTTATAGGTAATACCTATAATTACACTATAAAAAAAAACCTCTCTAAAACTTCAGAAAAAATTAATTTTTTACATATCATATCTCCATTAGACAGTGTGACTCCTAGCCTTAAAATCTAGGAAAAAAGGAGGAAAGCATTAAAGATGGGTTTCAAAGCTGTTAAGCCTTTTCCACCTTCATGGCTAAACAAACAACGAATTAACAGTAGTAATGATGAAAATAACTATCAGTAAGTAAAAGATCC
Source organism: Lepidothrix coronata (assembly GCF_001604755.1). Classification (NCBI taxonomy): domain Eukaryota; kingdom Metazoa; phylum Chordata; class Aves; order Passeriformes; family Pipridae; genus Lepidothrix; species Lepidothrix coronata. The sequence continues at coordinate 1,008,550 of NW_016690338.1, read as the reverse complement.
AGAGGAACAGGTGAAGACCATCTCTTTTATTTCTTTTTGATTTATCTTTAAAAGTTTTATATTATTGTTCTTTCTTTTCTAAGAAATAGGAAAGGCTCATTCAAACAGTTTTGAGATGATCTTTCTTGTACTCTTTCCCACTACAATGCTTTCATCTTGGATAAATCTTCCCCTTAATACCTCTGGGTTATTTCTCAGAGACAAAAGATATTCAGCATTAAGCATTTGATGAACTATCAGCTTTCATAAAATTTTAAGATGAAAGTGTATCTTGTCCCCATTAACAGCAGTGAGGAACTAATTTTGCATGATCCATTTCAGTCATATAGCACACATCATAGAGATATTCTTTATACAGTACTGTTTAACCTCCTGACTTCTCTTCCTATGGGATTTCTGTGAATCCAATCACAATGTCTAAAGATGTGCATCCATAAAATTAATACCACGCTTTTACTGATGCATTCCAATTTCAATAATTTGTCATTAATTGCTCTGAATTGCCAGCAATTCAATTGTTTTTTTTCTTTTGCACTGGAGATAAAGATTAAAAATAGGCTGCTAGAATTTGATTTTAATTTAAAATAGCCTGTTTAATAACCTTTAGTTTTATACTTATCTTCTTTTTAAATAGATGGCTTTAAATTAAAAATTTCAAACAGACTTTAATACAGATTTTTCTAAAATGGGTTTAACTCTTCCATGCAGGAAATGGTTCCTCAATTAAATTGTTTTCATGTTTCCTTTTCCCTCAGACAACTGAGTTCACTAACAAGAGGACGCTTCTAAAATTCCAGGTAGTAAGCAAGGACATTGAAAAGTACCTTCTGAACTGATAAAGAGATCTGAATAAACACACGTGACTCCAGCAGAAATCCTATCTCCACAGTGAAATCATTGGATAATATTTGTTCAATTCATTAGAATAACTTTGCTAATGCTCCCCTTGTAATAAATGCATAAATTTTCTAAAATGAATTTCAGAAAATGCAACGTAATGGTCCATTACAGGAAGGTGCTTAGCATTACATAAAATAGCACTGAACTGCAATCTGGTAACTATTTATTCTAATGATAACTAAATAGACCATGTTGGCTATATAAAAGTACCTGAGCTATGGTCCTGTCAGGACACCACGATCTGATAAGAAGAAGATGTCTGAAGCAGTCCAGAGATTGACCATAGCCACTGGGAACCAATTCTTCTTCGGGATTCTTACTATCAAACCAGATTTTCCACTGTTTCTCTTCACTGGAAATCTGCAGTTATGTCATCAAAGGAATAAATCTCACTAAACAGACAAGTCATATTTGCACTGCCACTAGTTCACAAATTTTTAATGATAGTCAGAGACACGTTATCCACACACAGACATTTGTTTAGCAATATTAGTACACAGATTTAATAAGGCTATTAAAAATTATAGGATAAACATTCAGGTTCTAAGTATGGAATTACAGAATGCAACAACACCTTTATGCATTCATGTTCTGAAAAAAAAGAGCTACTACTCAGTATTTTTCATTACTCTTAACATATACCAAATGCTACTTACTTAGTTAGCTGCAATACACTCAGTGTCCGCTAAAACTGTTCATACAAGTGTTGAATTTACTGAACACCCTTTCCACTACATGGTTTGATCACTACCAGACAATCACTGTCAAACGAGAGATTAATTTTAAAAGCTCTTACATACTTGATCAAGAATATCTGAAAATTGTTCAAGTTTACTGAGCTCCACCAAGTTCAGCCAAGTCATATCCAGAATCCATTTAGCTGGCTTAGGAGGACAAGCCTTAAGGTCTAGAGAAGCACCACCTGCAAGAAATTGAACTTAGTTACACTTAGAACTGTTAGAGACACAAATACAAACAAACAAAGAAATAATAAATAAAATAAGACCTTTGGAAAATGTAAACTAGATACTACAAGACTATTTCACATGATTAAGCTTTCCCAAACTGGAGAAATATGACTTAATAACTAAGGAAGGTCATAAAGAAATTTCTGAGTTAGGTAACATGCAAAATTTACTTTCAAATCTTATGTTTCATCTAAATTTACATATTTTTTTAAAATCCATAACAGCTTCTCATTACAAAATAAATCTATGTTTTACTGCAAAAGAATTAACTTGGCTTTGGATTCATTTCAATGTTTTTTTCTTTGATTTTTTGTTGATGTAGATAATGCAACAACTTTGCCAATGTATACATTTGCCTTCCTTGAAATTCAACTGAAACTAAAAGAAAGCAAAAACAAAATAAAAGGAAAATGCCAAACACAAGAATCCAGATTTTTAATCATGAGGTTATAAGGGTTTTCTACTTTATAAAATCACACCATATTTTATGAAGCAGAGTTTATAGTTTGGTTAATTTATAATATGTTCTTATATTATATACCTTAAATGTAGTCTTTCTTAACCAATTTACCTTTTGAGGCTTTACTGGTCTTTTTGTGCAATGTGCCTGGAAATAAGTGCTTTTTGGGAAAAGATATTCTGAAGATTCAACACGGAAAAATTCACAGTTACAATCCGTAAATAAATGTTGCCTGGAAAATTAAGTCTCTTGGAAAGATAGTACAAAATGAATCCAAACTTTCAAGCAAACACAGTGCTTGTATACAGCTCATACCAAAGCCATGAACTTGTCACATTCAGCTAAGATTCTGATATTCTTTATAAACTGTTAGCATCACTTTCTGTTCATATTTACTGCAGTTATCAAATAAACTATTTTTATTGCAATAATAATTTTTCTAACTCAAACACGTAGATGGTGGTATTTGAGCAGCAGACATAAACTGTGAAAGGATACTTAACAATATTCCTTTCAAATTTGCATGATTCCAAAGATATATTTATCAATATTCAGTGTGCTGCTATAAATTAGAACTACCATACAATGTTATCTGTCACCAGATCACAAAGATAACCATGTATTCTTACAATTGACTGGCTTCTAATGTACAAAAGAAAGAAGCAGGTTGGCTTGGAGAAATAACCAAAGTTTTCTATAATAATATATATGCTCTACTTAAAATTGTTCCATAGTTTCAACCTTTAATAAGTGTCAGAAATTCTTCGTGCTTCACTCTGTTTCTTTGTATATCAATCTTCAATGTAAGCAATAATGTGAAGAGAAATTTATGCTCCTCATAGAGTCCTCGAGCAGTATATTTGAACACTTCATATGTCATATGTTCAATAATATTAGTAATCCTCTTGCTGGTTATAGGGCTCTTGGTAGACCTGTCAGAAGAAAGGTCTGCAGTTGAATGTTTGCAGTTGCAAATGACAAAAAGCCATAGTTCTGTATTTTCAAAACATGAAAGATAACAGATCACAAGCATAAAATATCAGACAGCAAGCTAGCAACAACTTTCATACTGAAGGAGCAACAAAAAAAAATAATTTCTGATCAAGCCTTTTTGCATACCTGAAAATCAATGTAGTATAATAGTTTTTAACTATCTAATGCTGAATTTTGAAGGACTGCAAGTACATTAGAAGATTCGTTGCCTTGGTAACTAACAGACGAAGTCTTATGGGTATTTAAACTGACAATTCATGGTCAAGACTGTAAGAAGCAAGTCTTCTTTCTGATATTAGCTTACAACAAATCTTTATTGTACTACAAGCACCTCCAGGACTGGGTAAATACAACTTATTGTTAGCTAAATTACCTGGCCAGGGAGCGGTCAAAAAGCCACAAAAACTGCCGAAGCGAAGTCTGATACATGACATTGACCATGCTCATCTCAGTAATAAGGAAGTACAAGATGCTTCCTCGAGTTGCAACTGAAAAAGAAAAGAAACAAGAATGTGTTCGAAGTAGGAATGCAGAGCAGAAAACTTCAGACCTCTACAACATGTACAGTGGGTTTAATACTAATGATAACGATAACTGAAGTTCCTTGAGTTATTGTATTCTTTACTGCATAGAAAAGCAATAAAATTATTCATTTAATCCTCATTTATACATCAGCAAAAAAAAAATCTTTTCTGCAATTAATGCATACTATGTAAAGCCTAGTTTCAAATATGAGCATATCTGGAGAGCAGCTGGATGGTACACTGCAATGTTCAGATTGTCAGTAGAACATATAAAAATTATGGTTGTTTGAAGTACTGTTTGAATGTCCAAACAAATTTCTCTTTACAGACTTTTATAGGAGTCATATAAAAGCCAAATGAACTATATTGATTTAACTTACCCAGCACTGATTTAACTTACTTTCAGTAGTCATTAGTTTTAAATACAAAGGTTTTACAAATTCTGCAAAGCTTTCTGATAGACTAACTGTACAATTTTATACTTTCCCTAAAACGCAGGTAATTCCAGAGAGCTTTCCTTTTTTTTTCTCCACTTTTTTCACATTTTCACCTGTCAGTTAAAGGCCAAAAGACAGGTGAAATGTGCTGACTGTAATAACCTACGGAGAAATGATGAAGCATTCATCAGAACAGATATAAAGAGGATTTACCAATATACTGGGCCTGTAAAAGAGTGTCAACATGTTGAACTAAAACATACAGTTACCTAAACACCCTAATGACCGGAACACTTGTATACAGAGCAATGGGAAGTCTACAAAGAGAATAGATCACTCCATTTTATAAATTCCACATGAACCATAACATTGACTATTTTCTCCATGATCACGCAATATGACATTTCCTAGATACTTTTTACTTATGGGAAAACAAAGATCCTTCCCACAAATTATGGTCTTCCTGATCTTATCCTACTGTTTCTCCTACTCTGAGTATTGATGTTTTAAATACATGGTCAAGCCATTTGTCTTTCATCACTACCTTCACTCACCAGGTCTATACTCTTCACGGGCTGAGTTGATCTGTATTTCAGTTTCAGCAGAAGTTTGCAGTTTCTCTGTTACTTCTTCAGCAGTCTTCTTAGTGTCAGTCAATACAATTAGTAGACTCTCATCATCTGCCAGAGAACTCTTAGTGCTTGTAAGTCGGAACAAAAGGTTATCTTCTAGGTCCTTAATCCTCCTTTTGTTCATAGTCACATCTTCAATAAGATCAGTTCTTTCTTTCTCTAATTCCTATTGAAATACGTGGTAATATTTGGAAAACAGAAAATCAATCAAAAATAAAAGCAAAATAAAACAGTTTAAAAAATACTGATCCTACTAAAACAGTGTAAGTCAAGAGTAACTGCAGTAATTTGGGGGTAAGAATTCCAGTGGTATTTCTGACACAAGGTCTATTACTGGGTTTCTGAACCAGCTACATAAGTAGGCGTTAACAAATTTTTTCAATAAATACTATGGAACATGCTCATATCGTGCCCTAAATGAATAAGATGTTCAGAATAGTAATTGTTTTTCTTCCCTTTCTGTTTCAGAAAAGACAAGTGCAAAGACCTTTCCAGGCATAGGATTTTTTTTTCACTCCATCTGATCTCATCCTCATTTATGCCTTGTTTTTTAATCAGCATATTGAAAATTTAGTCTCAGTTACAATGGCCATCCTAAGTCATCAAATTAAGCAGCAAATATTTCAAAAAGTGCCTCTGAAAATACTCTTCCATCAAACAGGGATGATGGAAGCCTTTCACTAAAATGCTTCATTGATTAAGAAAATATGTAGAACTTAAGTGTTTATTTGATTATTTTTGATAATATAGTCTGTGTGGTTTATGTACCTAGTTTGTTTTCCAGTGCTCATATATAAAAGATGGACACCTGCTAATCAACAGTTTCACATTAAAAAAAACCACCAAACCTGTTTGAAATATCTAAAAAAAAATATTCTTCACAGATAATAGTCCTTTCAGTTCATTCTTATAATACTTTTTAAATTAACCTTTAAAAACTTATTACAAATTAATTGCTCAGAGATAAAAATCCTCTACTGAAATATTACAAAATGTTTCAATACATTACAGTGAAGTAAAAAGAAAGAATAGAGACTGGATGGGTTAAGAGTCTTTATAAGATATGAATCAGCAGTAAGTGAGCCAGTTGGTAGAAATATTGGCTATGTCTACAGAAGTACTCCTTCTCTGTTTACAAAGGTTTGGTGAACGATTTGAACTACCTTGGAAGTTGTGTGTTCACTTCACCTTTGCCAAGTCCACTTCTGCACTGCTCACTGGCTGCTAATATTCCAAATAAACAGGGACAACACTAAGAAATATATAACCTCTCAAACAGCACTAGAGGCTTAATGGACCTGAGACCTCAGCACGGCTTAAGGAAAGGGTTTATTCCCTCATTTGAGTAGCCTTCCTTTATACAGGTTTGAAACACTGTTACAAGTTGGATATTGCTATTTTGTTTTCTCGTATTCCAAACTTGCGGTCTTCTCACCCCTACATTCTCCTTACATTCCTAAGTAATTCAAGCATTCATTTCTTTTAAAGAATGTCCTTTTACCTTAAAAAGGAAATTAAGAAAAATCATTGTACTAGTATCAGATTTAGGGTTTTTTCTTGTCACTTGTACAAAAGGTACATTGAAACATCATAATCATCATCAGGTAGAAAATATTATTTTACAGTCATTATAGAATAATGTAAATGCCACATAACTTAAGAGATGTGCTTACAGATTCAAAAGATTCTGACAAAAACTGATGAAAACAGACAAGAAAACTACAGTTAACTGCATTTTAATCAACTGATGCCTCGTGAAACTGAAGAAAAACAGGTAACAATTTTAGGAAGCAAGATAAGCATCATGTAAGTTTGATGAATCAGAAACCCTTTTTTAAAAGTATAGTATTAAAAGAAAGTTAGCATCCAATTAAATATAATAATTAACATGCTGAGCCAAATTAAATTTCATGTTTTGCTGAGTTTAGTTTAAAAGGTTAAACATACTTTGGAGTGCAATGCATTTTAAAAACTGAAAGCTGTTTTCCGCACAAGAAGAGCCTGAGAAACAAGTTGGAAACAGAATTAACAAACTAAAGTGAAGGATTCTTAGATGAAAACCTTAGTGAAAAAATCCATCTATTAAGCTCTTAAAATACTTTTTGCAGATCAGAAAGTGGACACAGTTAAAAGTTTTCTTTGTAACTTCAAAAATTTCCAGTCAGAACAGCAAGGATGACGAAAAACTAAGCCAAGTTGCAATGTATATAAATTTAAGGAACTTGCATCAAAGAGGCTGTTTTGAATCCGGCTTTATGGAATTCCTTTCACAAGCAGATGACATTTTACAGTCTCTAACAAAGAACGCTAGTTCTTGTTAATATCCATAAAATATAAAAACTGCTAAATAGTTTACATCATTCTATCACAAAATGATTCACAAGTACAAGAATTTGTTCCTTACGAATCCTGAGCCTTTTTCCAGCACAGATCTTGAAATATGAATGTGAAAATTCAAAAAGCCATAAACAGTTCTTGCATGTTATAACTCCACTACTACTCTGACATATCCATGACACTAAATAAAATTTTTTTTGTCAAATTTCTTAACAGCTAATGTATCAAAATAAGGATATCAATAAAGTAACATGTTATACTACATTCAGACATATATGAAGTCTCTCAAATCCAATTATTCCATGAAATAGAGTATAATTAAATTTATACAGATGTACCAGCTGCCCTTCTCATGCTTCACTCACATCTTGGAATCGGTTTAACGTTCTGATAGAAGAGAAGAAATCAGTACCAGCATTCTTATCAGTAATCAATCAATTCTGTGAAATGTATTTGACACAGATTTTACTAATGAGCATACCAAACAACACAGTAGCAGATAGTTAGACTCTGCAGAAACTTCAAATGATGAGGTGTAAACACTCCTTTTCCTTCTTGCATGTCTAAATCTCATTCATTCTAAGATCAGAACTGTATCAGAGACAGTGGAATGGCAAGAAGGATAGAAATGTGCATGCAAATCTTGAAGAACACTAATTTCAGAGAAATAATCTCTTTTTGGGATAGAATTTCCTCACATACATTCTAACACTGGATATCACAAAGCAGTGATACTGCTCAAATCATTTGGCAAACTGCCTCACAGCTAAACAATTCCATCACTTCCCTTCCAAAGGCTACAAAAGGTAGCAAGAATCCAGACACTTAAGAGAGGAATGCCCAAATTCCCAAAGATGTATAATTAGATACCACAGAAAAAAAGGTATTGGATTGCAGGATATTTCAAATTGACTCTTCAGGAAATCTTGAACCACAGGATGTATGAACAGAGGCAAAGTAAACTGTAAAGTGGTACGTATATTCTATGGAACTCCCCCTTTCTGTCAGGCGGCCCACTTGTCATTTATCTAGCAAAAATATCCCCCTGGTGGTCTCAAACAAAACAGTAGTGAGTATACTACTCTGAGAATCTGGTTCAGAAAGCACAGTATGTCCACTCATTAGACATTCCCTGTGAGTGGCAAAGAGACAGCCAGATAGTAGAATAATTTTAATTTGGAAGGCACTTACAGAAATCAACTAGTTCAACCCCCTGCTCAAAGCAGGTCAAATAATTCAGTTGCTCAGGGCAATGTCCAGTTGAGTCTTGAACCCTTCCAAGAATGGAAATTCCACAAAATCACACAGTAATCTGTTCTTGGTTTCCTGGGTAATCTGTTCCTGGTTTTGACCACTCTCAATGTAATTATTTTTTCCTAATATCTAATCAGAATTCCCCATGTTCCAACTTGAGTCTGTTACTTCTCAGTCTATTGCTTTGCAACTCTGATAAAAGTCAAGCTCCTCTCTTTCTGTGTCTTCCAAGCAAGCATACAGAAACTGCAATGACTGGAGGAATTTGTTGATAAACTGACTTTCATCTGAAGGAATGTGCTGTATTGCAAGGCCCAAGAAGTGAAGTTTGGCATAAGGCTTTGTGAATATACACATCACAGCATGTTTCAGATAAACAGTGATAATTTCATTACATAGTGGGTTGTCAAGCTGTCAGTGGTTGAAGCAAAGCTGATGGTGCAATGAACCTGTCTGACAAAATATAGACCGTCACAGAATGAGTGTGATTTCTCTCATGAGATCCGTGGACTGTTTGGGAATGAAATGCAACTACTTGACATGAACAAGATGACTGAGACCGTTAACGAGAAACATCTTACATTTGGCGAGGGGGGGAGGTGGTGCTGGAAGAACAAGAGAACCTCAACAAATGCCACACTAAGGGAACAAAGACATTCATCTCATTCCTCTCTAGTGAAGGTAGCCTGGAACTATTGCCAAAATCTTAATAAATACACAGTCATAGTGTCTCCAACATTGCATGATTTTATAGCTACAGGGATTAGGTGTTCAGTAGTTTAAAAAATACCAATCAGCCTCCCTCCAGAACTGCTGGTGGCATGTTGATTGGGATTGTCATCCTGAAATTGGACTTCCTCAACTAATATATCTGCATAGTCAAAATCAGTAGGTTTCCCCTTGGAGCAAGAAAGTAGCTAAGTCTAAATCCTTTTCACCAAAAGGTTGGTGACACCAACTATCCATGGTTATGTTGCCCTGAGCTCCACAGTGTGTAGATAGAAGAACATCAGTTTTTATTCTAAGCCCTTTTCCTTTTCATAGGCCATTCTCATGAAGTTGTAAATCATTGAGGCAGAAAAAAATAAGGTGAACATGGTAAGGTTGCAACAATAAAGAGAAATAGAAACTTCCGCATAAATAAGTCAATTGCTTCTGTGCCAGTTTTTAAATCATCACAAATAGGTTATATTAAGAATAATCACAATAGAGAGAGTCAGAAAGTTACCCTGTAATATGGGAATAGAAAGTAACAAATTAAAATTAAAGTAAAGCATTCTACAGGTAAATGTAAAAAGTACAGCCAGGAAAACAGATACAATCAATTCTTTTACCTGTTTCTCTGTGAGAATGACTCTGCCTAAGAGTTGATTTTCAAGACCTTTCATCGTCACAGTAAAGTCAATTATGGAGGTTCGAGCACTAATTTCAGGAGAGTAACACGGATTTGACAGTTTTGTAGTAATGTAAAGTCTGAAGCCATCCATAACATCTACTTCCTTATCACCAACTTTCACCTTAAGAAAAGTATTAAAAAGAAGTCTTGAGATATCAAGAACCAGTACATACTCTTTCAGATAGTTCATATAGGAAAAAAGGCTACATTTTTTTGTTTAAAGGCATAAAAATACAGTTTTAAATTATACATCTGATGCAAACAATTTGCTGAGAATACCTACGGACCACTTAAAGTAGCCCATTCACAGATTATTTCAATTTTTTTGAATTGTCATAAGGAATATGATAAGGAACTCTATACATTAAATATATTGAGTTTTTGTGATCTTAAACTCTACTTTTTTTTTTGTATTAGCATTAATCAAATTTAAATTACTTTACTTTTTCATAGTCCTATATTTAGTAGGAGTTATTTTGCTAAGGGCAAAGGGGGGGGGAGGGAAGAGAAGGGGCATTTCCACTTGTTTACTCATTTGTTTTATTTTTACCTTGTTAGCTGAACCTGTTTTAATGATGTTTCTTTCCAAAACATTATCCAGTGCTGGGTCAAGCTCTTCTCCGACATCTTCTACTAAGAGAGGCCTTCCCAAAGAAAGGCTGTCTTCTAAATGATTTCTAAAATACTTGTGATTCAAAGAAGTGATCTAAAAATATAAAAAGATCTATATATTATGATATGACTAGTTAACGAGCTTTATGGTTTTTTAATATTTATAAATTATTTCATTTTATTAAAATTACTGCAAAAAACAATGGTCTGATGAGTAGACTGGTATTAAGGTGAGAATTGTGACCACAAGAAAAGGTAGCATCAAATTACCATATTCTCTCTCAGATCTCATAAAACTAAACTTCTATTTTGCAGCTGCAAAAGTAGAAGCAAAGCAGCACTGAGCACTTGCAGTTTTTACATCCTATGAGTGCAACTACTCAAGAATTTCACAGTAAAAATTCACAGGGACCTTTTAGCACCTTCCATTTTATCCTGGATAACATCTCCAAGTCAAACTCCAGCAGGGTCAATTCCAAGACCAGGGCTCTTCCGGTTTGTTTTTTTTTCTCCTTGAAAATTAGGTGGTTACATCGAACAAGATCTTAAACAGTCTTTGCTTTAAAATGTAGTCCTTAGTATAACCATGATTAATTTTTAACATGTGCACAAAGCACATTCAGCTTAGATTTTAAAAACACTGGAAACAAACTAATAATCATTTTTAACATAACTAGCTAGGCATCCATTTAAGGGTTCCACACCAAGATAAAAATCAACATTAAACTGGTAGCAATACTTTCAGAGCCACTCTATTATCACCCCTCAAGCTCCTCTTTATGGTTTTCAGGCATCTTTTTTTTAAGGTGGTTTATTGGTGTAATCATAATTGTAGAAAGTAAGGACTTTCTTTCTCATACTTTCGTGTTTGCATTGAATTGGTGTTTCTTGCCCTAGACTGTACATTGTGGTACTACTGTCTTCCCTGTATACTTGCAGAATACTTAGCATCTGACCTCCATACTAAGAAAACAGAAATTAAAAATAATTTCTGATTAAAAGGTGATAAAAATATCATGCTATGAACCTTGATTTTAAACATTTAGATGAAATTGTAATAATGAACTAGTTGATGTTTTTTTCCTAACATTTACAGTATTCTGCAAACATATTTATTTATCAGACATTGCCCATCCAGCCAATTTCCCACAGTTTATGTTTCATTAAAATAAATTCATTAAAAAAATGGAGTCACTGGTGCTAATAGGCTTCAAATGTACACATTCATATCTAGTCAAATTTCAAGTGTAACAAAATATATCTGAGATGTCCTTTATATCCAGACTAGACATTTTATATAAACGGCATTTGCTAAGCATTATGTGAATCACTGAATTGTAATATTTTGTAAGCTAAGAGTTTCTAGGGATTATGAAAGCACCAGCATTTCTATTACCTGAAGTTCATTTCTGCCTTCCTTATTTTTAATCCAAATTTTACCCTGTGCCTGTGGATCAATTAATAAAGGATAACGAGATGCTTTAGTGACAATGATTCCATTCTGTATGGATAAGTCATCATTTGGCAATCCTTGCAGGTTCCATTCACTTATAGTTGGAACATCAGTCAACATTTCTATGAGGTTCAAGTTGTAACAAAAGGGTATTTTTCGGCTTCTCATTTCCTTTTCCCAGTCATGCAATAGCAGACTGCGGAACTCTTGGTTAAAAGGACCAGAATAGGACAGAAAAGCTGTAGCCAAGAGTACATCACCTTAAAGAGAAAAAGGAAAAAAAAAAAAGGAAAGAAAAAGAAGCATTAAGACTTTTCCAATTCAATTAATGAGTGAGCTGTTCCCTTCCCTAATTGTTACGTTTTAGCTGGTAACCGAAGAACATACTTTGAAGCCTAAAGAAGGCAAATCAGCCTTTTTCCCAAGGCTCATGACATTACAAGAAAACACTACATTTTAGTAGATGTCATGTTAACTTTATCCTTAGAATGCAACTTTAGGAATTAAGAGATGGGCATCTGGCAGCTTGCCAAGGTCAACCGAACACACCCCCCCCCCGCCACTATTCCAAACACTACATCCTGCACAAGCAGGACATGGAAGAATAAACTTACTAATAAAATTCCATCGTTTCCTTGCACAATCATGAGAACAGGCTTAAATAATATTTTTGGGGGGAGAAAAAAACCTTTATTTACAAGTACTAATTCAACTAAATTAATTGTAAATCAATTACAAGTACTAATAATAAAAATTGTAACAGCGACATTATGAAGGTATTAAGTGTGACAGGTTTTAATCTTCTGTTCAGCTTCAAAATTTTCCCCCTAAAATTCATGACATGCTAGGTTGGGGGGTTTTTGTACCTCTGAAGTAAGAATGCAAGATTCAAAGTGGAGAAGATATGATACTTTTATACTGAGCCTTAATACTTTTTAGACATTTTCAAGTTATCTATAAAAAAACCCTGATGAATTTGGGGGAGGGTAACCCACATTTTTAATAAGTTAATACACATATACATATTATACCAGCAAATAAAATACAATCTAGCTACTGTAATACAACTTATACAAAAATATCTGATTTTTACAGCCTTTCAAGGCAAAAGTCAGAGCAGAAACTTCATCCCACAGTAAAGGAAAAGATACATTTCATTTATTGACCTAACTAATAAACTAATTATTTATTACAAAGTATTTTAGTTTACAAGTGCAAATTTATAAAATAAAAATTAACTTCTAAGAAACAGAAGTTTCATGAACATTAGTAGCTGCCATTAAAAATATTGATTTCTACATATAAATGTCAGTGCCTGAATATCAGTCTTCCCCTCTTCCATGTGTATTCTCAGTTATACGCAATTTATTGGCACTTGTTAATATATCACTCCCTTTGGACCCACAAACATCAGTCAGGTTAAAACATTGGTGTCCCAAATACGTTTCACCACATTCACAAAGTCCATTATCTTTTTTTTAAAAAAAATATGAACTTTAGCCTCATATTGTATTTTTCACCTAACAGTGCTTTAGCAAGGGAATTAAAACAATTATCCTAATTTTAGCAACAAGGATCTAAACTACAAAGGAAAAGCTTTATACTTCAAATGTTTTCAGTTTCACTGCCCATTAAAACTCAAGGAACTCAGAAGTTCAAAGGCGTGGACGCAAACTTACCAACTAGCCTCTTGGTTTGCACGGCAAACTCTTTACTCTGTTCTGTCCACCTCTCTTTTTCACCTGCCAAGCCACTTATAAGACTTGAGGCAGTTTGCATTTTATGTCGGCAACGCTCAGCATCTTCCAGCAAAGTCTAGAGAAAACCATACACCAAGAAAAATGGTTTACAGTCATGCATCTGATAGGCCAGAAGGATCTCTATATCTAATAAAAACAGTCAATAAACGACAGCTTAAAAATATATTCTCAAACGTTTGTATCACCATGGAGAGAAGGAGGGAAAGTCAGATGGAAAAAATATATCAGGACAAATTATCAACATCTGTCAGAAACAAGATTCAACTTCTGAATATTTCTGTTCTTAACTTTCATTTTGGCCTAGTTGTTAAATAATATGTAAAATTCCTGATACCTATTATTTCTGGGGTATTATACCCAGAATTTCAAATTATACACAAATATACCTTTTCAGGAGGTAGGAGGGAAGAAGGGAGATGATTAGTGGCAAAAGAGAGAGGTAGGAATCAAAGAGACAGTATCCAAAAAATATCTATCTCTTATCTGCTGTCCATCAACATCCTATTCAAGGAATAACGGTGAAATTGAAAGAATGTATTAAGTATTCCTTAAAATAAGGGTAGAAACTACTTTTCTGTGAAGAGCAATTCACCTGTTTTTCTCTCATTGCAGTCTCATACTCTGCCTGCACAATATCTAGTTCTTCTTGCTTGGCTCCCAGTTCTTCTTGAGCTTTCTGCAGATCCAGCATAGCAGCGTTTAGGCGATTCTCCTGAATTGCTAAATTAGCCTATGGAGCATACAAACATAAAAGTGTATTCACACATAGTGAATGCCAAAGCTCTTGCTATAATGTATTTCAAAAAGTTTTCCTGTACTGCATTTCCAAATAAAATTCTTCTTTAGAGATTTTATCATTCAGCAAAACTTATTATTTGAATTTTACAACATGCTAACTTCCTATTGCAGATAGCTGCAGTTAAGCAATTGGTTTAACAACAATTATAAAAAAATAATTAAAAAAATTTCTGGGAATACCAGTCATTCTTCATCTGACACAAAAGTTAGTCTGACCTAGCTTGCAGAAGAGACTGACACCAATAGAAGCCTATTCGATATCTTCAACCAATATGCTTTGTCTAACTACAAATCTTACTTCCCTCTTGGTCTTTGCTATTGTAAATACAAGCTATTCTGTGTTAGAATCATGCTTGACCATGTTCTTCCTGACTTTCATTCTAAATATTTGGGCCTGTTTTTCTCTAAATAACACTGATGAACAGTCTCTGTACAGTCTGCTTATGAACTGAGATCTGGAACATTAAAAGAACCAGATCGAGGGGTTTTTTTCCTACTTAATCCCTAATTAAAGTAAAGCAACTGCAGTACTGAATTTAACAAGATGACAAATGTTTCAACCCCATTCAGAAGGTGTCCAGAGGCATAAAACTGCACAATCTCTTTCATAGTTTTGACAACTTAAAAGTGCAAGTACATTTAAAATAGATTTTATTGCAGAATTCCAATGTTCAAGAGAATCATTTCCTAGAGAGACAAGCACCAGCTCAAATAAAGCAGATGGCATTTCCAGCAGATTAAATTCTCAAGTGCAAACAGGTGGGAGGAGAAGGAGAAAAGAGTGTTTGTGAGTGACTAATAGACATACCTTTAAGGGTAATACTTCTCTGTTGATGGAAAAAAATACAGCCATAACTTTGGTCCACGAGCAAAGGCCAGCAACATTCCCACATACTCTCTTAGCTGTCTCGATGTTGTAGTCCGCCATTTCAAAATAAGGGCTCAAAAGTTCTACCACTTCTTCATTAATTGTGTCCTTTGGAAATTGCTAAAGAAAAATTTAAAGAGTGTAATACACATAATGTATGTAACAAATGCAAAATATACACGTGTTTTAGAACACACAGAACACTATGAAGAACATAAGTGTTACTGACAACTAATACGAAGGTCTTTGTCTCATGCATCTTTGAGAACTTTACAAAGTCATTCAGCTCTGTTCTATATTCTTACAAAATGGAAAAGTTTGCCTTCATTTATGATCTTTGCTATCTTACACTCACTATTACCATTACACAGCTAATTGTTGATATAAAATATCACTAATATCCTGCTGGAAGTTTCCTTTTGCTTAAGACAGAATAAGTGCCTTAGCAATCTTCAAAAAGAAAAGGAAATGCTTAGCTCTGGTTCATAAACATACATTCCACAAAACAGCCAGCTATCTTATCCTTAAATTACTTTATTTCATTAGTGGAATGTATTTCAATTTAAAGAATTTATTTTGACTCTCTCTTTTCTCCAAAAAACATATTTTCCATTTTTCCTTCTCAAAAGCTCTCAGTTTTCTCCCTCAAATTTATTTGCAAGGTATAATGAAAGTCTATTATTGACGAACTTGAAAAATAGCTATTCCCTGAAGCACAAACAGGTTTAGTTATGCACAAGCAAAATGAAAGGTTGAAGCCCTTCAGTAAATCAAAAATCCTTACAAGTAAATGCAATGTGAATATTACATAAATAACATCTATGGCACTACCAACCATACAAAGCTGGTCAAGCCATTTCCCACTAGATCAATGACAGATTAAGAAAACTCAAAAAGCAGAAATCAGTGATGATAACATCCAGTGGGGTAGGACAAGGTACCATTTATTCCAACTAGATGAACTGTAATATTATTAGTTTAAGTTATGAAAATGGATTTGTTTAGTAGTTACTCTTTCCATTTTCCTAGACCCATGCTATGGACATGAAACCCCCAAAATTTAAAAAATTCTGATTGTGTTCACCCTAATAATCAACTATTCTTTTGCAAGCCAGTGCAGAAGTTGTAATGTTGAAAATTAATGAAAAGTTAGATAAGAGAAAAAAAGATATTTTCTATCAGCTTTATTGAAACAGATAAGTAATGGCTATTCAAACTAAATGCTTAAAGCTTTGAATCATTTGTCATTGAAAGTAATTTCATTGCCTTATTTAGGAAAAACTACAATTGACTTATGACATGACTTTGCCAGAAGGATTCAAATTTATTTCATTATGACATACTTATTTTTAAGCCCTTAACATTTCAGATCTATTGTGTGTGTGATTTCCCTTGCACATTTGGTCTCCTATGAACACCAGAGAAAACATTGTCCCTTATTTTCCTATATTAAAAAAAAAAAATATGAAAAAGAAGGTTGCACAAGCACCTGTAGGTTCTGCAAGAAGTTCCCTGCTGTCATAAGTTTCAAAGATTCTTGCCACGATGGGACAGTACAGCGTTTTTCCTGATCAATTTTCACACTGTTCACTTTGCGCTGGAAGAGCAGTAACACACAGTCCATGATACGCATGATGAGGTGGGGAGGTCGTCCCAGTGTGCGCACAGTGGCAATGTCTGTAGGTTTTATTGTCTGTGAATTTAAAACAAAAGGTAAAGCAATTACTGTTATTGTTTATTCAGTAAGACAGAGCACAAGCTCACCAACAGTATTAATCCATGGGAGAAAAATAATTACTTATATTTTTATTTACTTTTACCTCTAAAAAGCATGAAGCTAAAAGGACCCTCCAACCAGATTTTCCCTACTAACTCCTATCAACTACTAGGAAACCTCAGCACAGCAGCACCTAACAACCTAAAACTACCATGTATGGTTTGGACAAAGTGAAGAGCAAAACAGAAACATCTTGACATTTTACCGATTTTTTTTCAAATGTATACATATTGACCAGGAACTGAGTCTTGAAAGGAAAATACATTCTGTTGACATCTAGCAAATGAAGGTGAATTAAGGAAACCAGTGAGAAGGCCTGATATATGTATAGATTTTCACCTTCTGATCCATCTTACTGGGAACATTCCTGGTGTAGAAGCAGGCCTGTGAGAAAAATACATTATAATAATGTATGAAAACCTAGGCCCTACTAATTAAGGACAAGTAAGCCTAGGGTGCAAGTCTAATACTGTAACTCACAACTCTACTGTAGTCATGATTCAGAAAGGATTATGAGACAAGTCTACTGAAGGTGTCTTCTTAGAGAAGAATCAATTAGAGCAGTAGAGCTTAACTGCACCACATACAGAGCAAAAAACACTGAACAGTAGTAACTGCTGATGGGCAGACATTCTAGAACAGGCA
This sequence comes from Lepidothrix coronata, assembly GCF_001604755.1. NCBI lineage: Eukaryota > Metazoa > Chordata > Aves > Passeriformes > Pipridae > Lepidothrix > Lepidothrix coronata. The sequence goes on along the minus strand of NW_016690338.1, from coordinate 990,736 downwards.
CAACTCTGACTAGAAGCACTGCTTATCCACAGGCAGTTTAATCGGTTCAAGTACATTACAGTGGCAAACAGTAAGCAACAGGTTACTGCAAGTGCTATGACACCTTGCTTCTAGCCTAGCACACGCCTTACTGGGAATTCATGAAAGAAGATTTTAATTACTTGTGTCTATACTTCAGTAAAGGGATTGTAAATTATTGCAGATTATCCTTCTGATGGCCTTATGTTTCCCCTTATGTTTTGCTGCTCATTGGGTTCAGTGTGCACCAAATAATTCAGCAGAGTTTTTCCAGATATCTGCGTGGGAACTTTAACCAGTGTTTCTTAGTGACTGTTAGGAAATTCAGCCCAACCTTTTTTGCTAGCATCCAAATTGTGGCAAAATTGTTGCATTTAATTTCTATTTATTTATTTACTTACTTATAATCGTGCATTTAGTGTGCTATTTTTATTGCAGGGAAAAGTGCATTAACTTATTGAACTTTGACAATTCTTACTCAAACTTTAAAAAAACTAATTTCATTATATGTTTAGAAATGCTTATAAACTGCTCTGTACCTACCTGTCTCTTAACATAGCATTTACCAATCCTAAAATATGTAAAAAATTGAGTGAAATAGCTAACCACAAATTTATTTTTTCCATCTGGGTAGTAACCTTTATATTTATCAAATATTTTAATAGGCTTTTGTCCAAACTGCAAGCAGAATTCTACTATTGGAATCCCTAGATGGAAATTTGCAAACCTGTAATGATTATGAGATTCATTTTTTGAAAGATGCAGACTCATATAGAGAATTTTCTTGCTTAAGGGAGTTTCTGAATGAATGAAAGAATGCATGCTGAGAACACATATATACATGCTGATAGGTTTGCTTTCACGATAGTTTGCCGTTCTCCTTTAGACACAAGCAAAGCAACTTATAGAAAATGCAAGAATTTCAAAATTAAGTCCAGATACCTTTGCCCATTGTGAAGTCTCACAATAATGCTAGTGTAGCTTTTTTTATAATTGGATTTTCATTAGCACCCTACATTTCAAGAAGAGCAGTATTGTTTTGGTTCAGCAATTTTAGTCAAAGTCAAAAAGTAAGCTATAATAAGATGCAGGACCAAATACAGAACACTGGTGCTCTCTTTATACCTCAGACACTGACCAGTTAACATTGTTTGGGGCTTTTTCACTTGTCTGGATACTTGGCCACCACTGGGTTAATTGCTTTGTTGTAGCTTTTTTAACCTTTTTCCTATAGCTAAGTATCAGGATCTTAGGATCTGCTCTTATTCCACTCTTACCAGCTGTCATGTCATCAGCCAGCATTTAGACTTTTTCACTCTGCCCTTTAAGAATCACAGCAGTCAGAAATTGTTAAACATCTCTCCCTCGAAGTGAAGTCATACATTCAGAAGATCCATGAAAACTTTTCTATATTAGATTATCATGGCATTCCTTCAAATCAGTCTTTAACTGTCACAACTGCTGGCAGTCTCTAAAGTGGAAAGGAAAACTTTCCACTAAATCTACATAAAAACTTTTATTTATTGTTTTGAGGTTTTTTTCTTCTGAGGTTTTTTCTTCATTCTTCTCAGTTTCTTGAGATGCCAGGTCCCTGCTAGCCTCTGATAGGTATACTTCAAATTCCACTACTGCTGCTCACAGAAAAATGCCTTGAGGAACATTCTCATACAGTCAGCTGAACAGGCATTAAAAGAAAATATTACAAAAGATCAGCTAACATTAATCTTTGTTCATCTTAAATATATGGACAAAGTGTTATCATTCTATTAAAAAAGCTTTACAAAAAGAGTATTTTGAAAGAAATGAAGTCCCATGGTGAATGCTAGAAATATTGGTAATGCCACAATTCGTAGGAAAAAAAAATAATTTTTTTTTAAGACAGAAAATAGTGGACCAGCAAACCTATTCAAAATGCAATTTATTTGTGAAAACTTAAAATAAGAGGTTTAGATTTGGATGGAATTATAACTGGTTTTACATGGAAAGCACTTCTTCACTCTTTGCACACAAGCTGTTTAATAACAATATCGACATTCAGATCCTGGTCTAATATCAACCTGCAACACATCATATATCAATTACAGTTTCAAATAAAATTTAAAACTTGCCCTTGTCTGAAAATTGCTTATTTGCAGTTTGGTTCTTGCGAAAAAAAGGAAAAACTGAACCTAAACAGCCTCAAAATACGTATGTTTATTTGTGTACATTTTCTGTCAACTGAAGAGCTATGCAATGCACCTGCAATCTTATATTTCAAAGACACCCGTCTTCTTAGTAGTAAAATAATGTTATACATAGTCTAAATACTAACCTGTAAGGCTGCTTCTGCCTCTTCCAGAGCAGGCTTAGCAGCTTCTAACTTCTCTTCAGCAACGGCTTTGTCAACTGAGATACTGTCTACAATAGCTTGAGCTTTGTCTTTCACTTTCTGAACTTCACCCTTCACGTTCTCAGCAGCCTGGGCTTTTACTGTAACTTCTTTCAATACCTAGAATGTGAGTAAACCCATATGCCAAATATTAAAAAAAAAACTTAGTTAAAAGAATGTATTAATTTTTGTTGTAAAATTGTATCAGGTCAATTCCAAAACCAGAAAAATCAAACCAGATAACTTTCTCCAAGATCCGTTTTTTCCAACACTTCACTTTACTTGACTGATCTTTTCAAAATAGAAGAAATAAAAGGAGAAAAAAAAATCAAACAGCAGTACATTTTGAAGGCTGTACATACCATGTCAGCTTTTTCATTGGCAATTTGAAGTTCCTTTTCTTTTATCTCCAGCTCTCTGCTTAGAGCAGCCACTGACTCAGAGGCCTCTTTCAATTTTTCCAGTCCAGTATTTATTCTGGAGTTTAAAAACAAAATGAGAAGTACCTAAATCCCTATGTAATTTACACTCCATTTTCCAAATTATTCCACCTATAGAATGAATCACATCAATCTGAATGAACAGTAGCAAAAGATGTTTTACACCAAAAATAAAAATTGGACAGGAACTTTCACAAAAGTACCTGGTGTCTTCAGAATCAATAAAGTGAACAATAAAGTACATGAATAAAATCTGTAGCTTGAAATTTTACTGTATGTCTTTATCATTGCATAAAAATCCTATATGTTGGTTCCATATATGTCACTGTCCCTGTTGAGCTCCAAGCTGACACTCAAAGGACTGAGTTCTATACAACAGAAAGCATTTTCACTAAAATTCTGAGAACTATATCAAATTGCTATTTCTTCTTTGAAGAGGATACCGAAAAGAAACCAAAACAACCAAACAAGAGTAACAGAAAAATAGTATTGCAATAAGACTTCTCTAATTGAGCATTAAAATGCCTCTTCAACAGTGCTTTTTTTCTATCAAAAAGCAAGTCTTCACTTGGGACTTTTCAGGCAAGTTTAAGTGGCCTCTACAGAGACTGCTATTGCAACGGCTAAGCAGTACTTGGACAGCTGAACAAATACAGGTGAACAGACAAAGTTTAGCACCTGCCATACCATGCAACTAAGGTACAAAGGTTAAGTGAATCAAATTGGCATGCACGAACTAACCTGGTACACGCGAAGGTAGAAAACAGGACCAGACCCCACTGTTTTACAAGTCTTCACTCATAAGGTAACTACAGATTTCTAACTCAAATTGATTTTGGAACCAAAGAATGTTTCAAAATGAAATAAATAGTCTGAGTCTTTCTTAAAGGTTTCCAGCTCTTTTTGACAATCTTTCAAAATTGAGAAGACCATTTTTCTTAAGGGTGATACCAATTGATACAGTAAATGTTAATTTTACATTATAATTGAGTGTTTTTAACATGACGATATATCTGCAAATAGATCTCATTAGTTTAATAAAGGACCTGAAAAGAGGAATGAGTATGTCAAAATCACTTTAATAATCTACAATTATTTAAAAAAAAACCCAAAAAACTCAGCAGTCTAAGTGAGGCCCTATGATCACAAAACCAAAATCACCAAAGGTATTTCTTATATGTTCATATCAGGAGGACACAATTGTTCAGTAAGAAAATAAAAGTTGCTCTTTGGTAAATTAAATGCTATTGTGAATATATTATAAAATTACATGTAGATGTTTGTTGATGGCTGAGTTCAGGAACACACACAGACGATCAATATGATCCCGCAATGTCCAACTTATTATTTAAATGAGTTAACTTTTATACAGTTTAGTTTCTTCTGGGTACATGCTTACAACAAGGTGATTAGAGAGCTCAGTCTGTGCACGCATCTCATGCCTTCAGTTCATTGGATCTGAAGCTCTGTCCACACCGTCTGAGATCATTCTTGCCACCCAAAGTCCCTCCTATGGATCCGCCTTTAGGGGCTTTCTGAGATCCTACAGGTGTTTCTTTATCTCTAGTTTTCCCACAACTTTCTACTATAAACATACTGTTTTCTCATACCTTATAACTATAAACACACAGATAACAAGTATAAACTCACATAGTTTCACACAGTCTATAAGAATAAACATCACAAAGCTTGCAACTTCCATAGTAATGTCAAGCAAGGCCTACAGAAATGCAGGAGAAATTGTTCACACAGTCTTGCTCTCCCAACAGATGTTTTCTTTTACTCACTAAAAATACATGGGAATAATTTATATTCACCTCTTTTCCCACCACCCTAATTTTTTATACACCGCTACTCTTTTTCCCTCTCCAAATACATATAGTCTTTAACTTATATGGCAAGAGCAACTATAATACTTGATCAAGTTATACTTTTACACAATTTTAGGAATTAAAAAAAACACCCTTCTGCTGTGCAAGGAGACGAGCCATGCATTGAAATGAGACTTATCAGAATACACCTACCTGGGGAAGGAAACTACAGAAAGACAGTAGTAAACTGATTAGTTTACCTGTTTGCTAATGTTTGTACTTCAGCATGCTTTTCTTTGTATGTGGTTTTATATCCCTGAATAAAGGACAGGTAGGATTTGGGAGTCACATGTGTAGAACGTCTGTATCTTTGAAAGTAATCAGAACACTTTTTTGCCACTCCATCCTGGAATGAGCCCATACACTGCACAATTTCCCTCTTTATATCAGCAGTGCAGTCCATATCAAATGAGGACAGGAAATGTTCAGATACTTGAGAGAGAAAGAAAACCTAAATGTAAGTAAGTATTCAGGAAAACAGCTTACAAACAAGGCAGTACAAAACAAGTCAGCATGTATTACGTTGGCTTTCACCCAGCTTCTGAAATCTCAGTCTTCTTTACTCTTCACCATCAGTTTCTGAACTTTATTCCACACTTCTCAGTAAAAAGTACAGCCAAGTATCTGTCATTCTTTCACCTCCAAAGTGTGCAACCGCTTTTTCACTCTGAACCTGTCTAACTGCTAGCTACCAGAAACTGGGTAATCACAGTCTTCCTCTGTATGCCCTATCGCAGGCACAGTCACAAATAATCTCTTTCTTTAGTAGTATTTTTGCCTTCTTTACTAATGCCTTTAAGCCATGTTCAAGGGAAAATTTTCTTCAAACTGTGTTCAAAACCTTTCCTCTGTTAGAAATATTTCAATAGCTTAATACAGCAAGCTTTGAAGAAGAAAACATCTATATCGAATTTTAGAACCAAGTAAGTTTCTTCTGGCAAAATTCAATACAATTAAAATAACTAAATGACCACCAATCAGAAAATTACATATCTGCAAAGATAAAACCTACACATACCTGCCACTAGAGCATCCTTAGGCCACTGGCTGAACCAATCAATAGTGCATCCAGAAATGAGAGCAGGGAACTTCAGAGCTCTATTTCGGAATTTTTCACCTACTGGTGAAAAGCAAAGAACTACATGAAGGTTTTGACGGACTCTGGCCATGAAATAGTCATACACAGCCTCACTGGTTGGAGGTCTACGTGGATGTTGCTTTCTGAAGGAGGGTATGAGGTCATTAATGATCTCATCTACTTCATCCCGCGCAAATAAGTTGGACACCTTTGAGAAAAAAAAAGATTTTTCATGCTTTATGAGATGATATAACATAGAATATATAGCATAAGGTACATTAAATACCTAGCATTGTGGGAGGGGACATACATCTCAGACCCTGACATTATTAGGATCCACCCACTCCTTTAAACTACAACTTTTGCTGAAATTATTCCATTAAACACACTGAAACTTAACTTGCTCTAAATGTAAAACCCACTCTCCAATGGCTTTGATTTCTTTGTATTCTAATAACTAGTTGTAATTACTCTGAAACATAACCCTGAATCAATAAATAAATAAATAAAATCAATAAAACCAATCCCATCCATTCTGGACATAAATTGACCATACAAAAACTAAATGCTAATGAGGTAGTTAATTTAACAGACAACCTTTTAAAACATTAGCGATGTTCCCCAAGTTTCAATTTTTTTTTAAAGCTATTCTCTTGTCCCTGACAGCTTGTCTTACTCTAACCTAGTATAATACATTGTCTCCATTTTTAAAAATACTCCAATGATAAAAAGCACTTGAGTTTTAGTTTCTGAAAGTGTTCCCCTTGACATATAAAACAATAATCAAATAAATGTAGTTATTTTACTTTAGAATTATACATTTTAAAAAGGAGAAGGCATCTTACCTCTCCTGATGATAAGACATTGTTCAAGTATTCCAAGAAAGACTCATCTTTGATGTCATTGTCTGTAAAAAGAAAACAGATGCCTTTGCCTTGCAGTCCTGCTGTTCTGTATAAGAGTTTCAGATCTTCCACAAAGTTTAAAGTGTTGTATGATCTATGAAAAAAGAATAGTTGAAAAAATATTCATTCCTTTTTTAAAAAGTCTTCTGATTAAAAGAAAAAAAACCCAAAACCAAAAAACCAACAAGTAAATTTAAGTAAGAAAAAAATCTCTTGGAATTTAAGGCAAAAAGCTGCTTATTTCAGATAGATCCTCTCATGAGAGCCTCACCAATATGCATTCCTACATGTGAATCTAAAATTTCTTCTGTAGTCAACATAGCTGCAAAAGATTTAAAATCATTTAGCTTCTCTAGAATTACATCGCATTTGAGTGCCAAAAATATTTCCTGATCATTGGCTTGTCCTACAGACACTTTGGGAGGCTTTCATTCTAAGTCATTCAGAGAAGCATTTATAATTTTTTGTTGTTTTTATATATAATATATGTATATTATATATACATAATTTTTTTAATTTATTTATCTTTTGTGAAATATTTCAAAAGAAACTACATTGGGTTGAATAATATGACAAAATATACTTGAAAAAGACAGTCAAAATACCAACATATACTGACAATCTACCAAGTAGATCTTCCTACCAAGGGCAGGGATGAGGATTCAACCTCCTCACATAGGCAGCATGTCAAATATTATAATATAAATTCATAAAGGCATTATGGATAGATACCACTTTCAGGACAGTTTAATGTACTGTGTAAAGACACAAAGATAACTTGAACTGCCAATATTCCTTCTCATTCTGTGAAACATATGAAACAGTTTACTACTGCAAAGATGGTAAAAGTTCAGAATTATTGTAGAAAATCAAGCAAATGTAATAAGTCTCAAAGGATATTCATGTCTTTCCACTCTATGTAACAGTACTTAGACTACAGTAAACTTGTTTCTTTCACTGCAGAGGCTGGGAACCTGTTTCATTTACAGGAAGAGTTAAAGCACAAAGTACTTATTTACTTTAATTTCAATTAATGCTCACCTTGTTAACACTATCTGGAACATATCATAGCCAGCTATGAAGGATGCCAGTCTTGTCAAGCTCTGCTTTCCTGAGCCACCAACTCCAACTAAAAGAGCGTTTCCACGAGGAGTGCGAATCACACGAGAAATCTGTGTAATATACCAGTCATTTATTGCTACAGTGTGTAAAAGTTACACACCCAAAAATTCTATGCTACTGCATTAATAAAGTTACATTATCAATTAAGTAAAAAATGGAAATTTTAAGGTTTAATTAAGGGATTCTATATTACTATTCATATATTTAGTGGATATTTGTACTTTGCAATATTTTCTGTAAGCTTTCCAAATAACATAGCAACCACTCGATTCCATCAGTGTCAATGTTCGTTTATCAGTAGAATTGCATCTCACACTTCCACAAAGTAGAAGTAAATCTCAGCTGTGATTTCTTAGTGATGTGATATCACAGCATGACAGATTATTAAAATTGGGAAGGAAATAATAACTTCCCCAACACCATGACCGCTGGCTAACTTTGGTAAGACTCATCCAGGTCCTTTCATTGTGACCAGAAAGACAAGATGTCCTAGGCATATTAAATTCAGGACAAACAGTCTTCAGTATTCTCTGCAGCAGGTGATAATACTGCCTTTATAATCAAACTTGTTAAGCTTCTCATTTACTTGACTGTGAAAACACACAGTATCAGTATGAATATTTGATCACAGTGAAACATCTCCTGATTAGAACCCCATTTCTTTCCCACTTTATTATTTATCTTTTAAATCAAAAGGCAGCAGCTACCAACTACTTCAAATTTCCCTTCAATTCAGGACTATGCAATGTAAACAAACAGATCCTTTACAATTCAGAGCAAAAAGATTTTCAGAGTTAATTATGAACTGCATGCAGCACCTGTCCCACTGTCCACAGCCAAAACACAATGCCATGAAACATGGAAACAGGTAGAAGATATTACCTGATGCTGAGAAAATATGTCCTTATGCACAGGAGACAAACTTGCTGCAAGCCCATCAGCTGCAAGAGGGCAGATACAGTACCCAGAAGAGCCCACATTAATACCTAGAGCAGCACAGAGCCAGCTGCCTCTCAAAGGCACAATAATACCAAACATCTGGTTGGCAGCTGGACCCTTCTATCAGAGCAATGATGCAGGGTATTGGCTTCTGTTCTCTTTATTATCTTGAACATCCCTTTTATAACGCTAGAATTCCATCATGTCAATAAGCAACCTAGCATACCTCTTTACTTGCCTTTCCTCTAAATTACTTTTTTTCAAGCTATTAAAAACAGTCATGCCAATTTTCCTCAATTTTAAACCCATTTATTTTACATATTGAGTGTAAGGTACTTGTTATTTTTCATAGGCTAATGTTTTATAAGAGAAGATAAAATCAAGTATGGAGGTTTACTCTAAGCATACTTAGTATTTAACTGGAGAAAGAAAATTTAATTTGCACATCACCCTTGAAATATTGCTGATCATTTCAATTATGGTTATTAAATCTTTTCCAGGCAGAGGCACACAAGCCATAAATTGGAAGCTTTGTTCTCTATTTAAGATATCTCTCAGCTTTAATTCATTCAAGCCTTATTACAAAAGCTCAGATTAGGCATTACCTTAGCTATGCTTATCCAGCTTTCTCTTAGAAGCTGTCTGAAGTCTACACAGTTGTTTCTGCTTTCAAGAATATGGAATCAGAGAAGCACTACATATTCATTTTATCCAAGTGAAGACTAATATAATATTTCAGGTAGATGGTATACCATCTAGCTACCCAAAGAAGAGATTCCTAATAACAGTCTTCAGTGAAGAAAAAAAAAAAGCAGAACATCACCCATTTTGCAGAGAAGACCTTAGAAAGAAAGGGACTAATTTTGTGAAATTATAAGAATCTCCCGCAGAATTTTGAAAACTGCAGATGCAGTGTGTTTGCCAACTATAATTAAATTTAAATTGTTTTGATATTTAATATATTGAGGGGGATGGTACAATTTCATATTCAGTTCTTAATAATTTATTATAAGAAACACAGATAACCTCACTATACAACCGAGACAATGGGGGGGTTAGTGTACAAAAAAGAAAAAAAGGCTTTCCTTTGTATGAGGCCTACGCTGTGTGGACAATTGTATCAAGCTGTGTTGTGCTAAAAGTTATGTTCAGGTCCAATCCATAGTCAAAGGAATTTTAAAAGTAGTGAGCATACTGTGGATCTACAAAAGAAGTTTGGACTACATTTATTCCTGCTCTGCTGCATGTACTCCTTCAGAAGCAACCAATTATGTCTTAACCTGAATTTCATTTGACTCATTCCAAAGAGAGGAAGGGCTCTCAGAAGAATTAACAAGAAAGGTTGAAATAGAGTTAGAATAGATAGCACCATGATCCCACCAGACATAAAAGATAGATATGAAAGAATAGCTCCATCCAGTGCATTTTCCAAAAAGTTTTTAATAGGTTTTAATACCTAGTCACAGAGTGATAGATCAAATATGTCTTGGCAATAAATTAGTTGCTTCAGTTTTAGAGGTAATTTACCTTGACTCATGCATACCTCTACTTACAGGAGGTGAGGGCAAATGGACAACAACAAATGGCAATCCAGCAAGACTGTACCTTAACTAAATGAACCATAGCATCCTCGAAGAAAACCATGTCCATTCCAGTACCACGAACATTCTCATTGTATATTTGTAAAAACTTATTTAAACAATTCCGTAGCTGATGAAATGAGGAAATTGGCTCATAGATTTTGGGAATATCTGATTTAACTTCCTCTGGTTTTTCAGCTAGAACAAAAAGCAAATAACAAAACCTTAGCAGCTTAAATAATTGACAAAGGCTCTCTTGGGGCTAAGTAAGTGAAAATAATTAGAAGTCTCACCACACAGAATCAGGCTTATTATACATAATATTATATATTAGATGTACATGCAAGAGCGCTGAGTACACTCTGCCTACAAGGCATCAATGTAGAGAAGACTGAAATATAAGTCAGAATACATAATACAGAGAGAGAGTAAAGAGTGACCTTTAATGTGAATATTTATATCCACACAGAAAACATCATGTTGAATTGAAGTATAAATGCAAAATGAAGAATGTATCTCTCAAAATGCCTTGCCTTCCTGGTGACAGTTTAAATGTGTCTGCCCTGTAAGGCCCCTTTTTAGGAGGCCTAAAAGTTGATGTTTGAGCTATTTCACCTCAAGTCATTGTGTGTTTACCTCAGGGACAAATATGTTGTGCTTTTACAATCCAGAGATAATAGGAGTATATGCAAACATATCACTAACCTGAGCATAGGGCTATTTGAAACTGATGCCAAATGTAATTTTTTTATATATTTAAGAGCTCAGAAATCCAGATCCTGCTCTTACACTTCCACCATAATGGGCAAGACTTTGTCCCATTGTAAGGACAATTACAAACAAAATTGCACTTGTTAGTGTTTTTTCACTTAGAGCCAAAACAAGGGGGTTCTCAAGTCTCTGACAAACATACATTTATACTGCAGACAAAACATACCTTTCTACATGAGGGCCTCCTATTTTGTATTTAGATGAAGTTTCATGCTAAAAGGCACATTACAGGGCAGGCACATTTAAACTGTCACCAGGAAGGCAAGGCATTTTGAGAAACACATTCTTCATTTGCATTTCAATTCAACATGATGGTTTCTGTGTGGATTTAAATTTTTACCTTAAAGGTCAATCTTTACCCTCTCAATATGTATTCTGACTTATATTTCAGTCTTCTCTACATTGATGTAGTTTAGCAAGTTATTTAAGGATGTAATTGTTTACTTTCTCACACCAGTTTGCTTTTACTTCTATTTGATTCCTTTCAATCAAATATTTCCTATCCTTTAATCTCCTTTTCTCACTGCTTTTTGACTACTTCAGTTGTACAAGAAGAGATTCAAATGGCATTTGGCCATTCATGCCAGTCTTTTATTGCCTCCACTATCCATCACTAAATTGATGCTAACACAGATAATTGAATCATCCAATGGCTTAAATAATGACCGTCCCCTAAATTCAAACAACTGTCTTCTGTTCTTTTGCATCAACTAACAAATATGCTCAGGTCATTTAGTAAAGTCAGTGATACTGTGTTTTTGTTTGAAGGATATAAAGATATTGTTATAAGCCATATGGGTTATTCAAGAGATATAACTAGCATTCAGGAAAATTTGATTTAATAGTCATTTGTTATAAAATTATGTAACAGTTATTTCCTAAGAAGTATTGTATTAGCCCAGAGCCAGTATTTTTTACCAGATTTCTAGAGCATGGTAGCTATATTGCAATCCTTTATCTAGTACAGCAACCCCACAACTTCGAGTCATTCATACAACACTTCTTTGATCACTCTGGCAGTCTTGTCTACCTGCCACATAAATGTACCTGGAAGTAAGGCTCTCATATACAGGCAACCTGGATATAAATACGGAATCAGAAATCCCATTAATATAAAGATGTGCCACATCCATTAACACAGACTACCTTCAATGTCACTGGACAAAACAGACACCCTTACACATAAATTTATTATGCATTTTTTTAAAATATTTTTCTTAGCATCTGTGATTATCATATCCCTTCCCTATTCTTGTCATCTCCTTGGTTATCAGAGTCCATCATTACCAGTTCTTGTAGGTGTATCTCTCAAGAAGTCAACAAAGAATGCATCTATTTCATGACCCAGCAAAGCTTTAGTCTCTTCAAATTCCTCCTCGATGAGTTTTGCCACACTTGCATGAAACCAATTAACATCTTCCGCAGTTGTGAAACGATCAGCAATAACACACTTACATTCATGCTTCCACAGTTTTATCAGCACCTATATAAAACAATTGAATATCTTTGGTGAGGGAGATTCCACAATTTCTCTGGACAATCTCTTCCAGTGCATACTCACTCACATAGTAAAGTCTTCCTCATATTCATATGGAACTTCATATGCATCAGTTTATGTCCTATTGCTTGGCACCACCAAGAAGAGCCTGGTTCAATTCTCCTGACACCTCACTTTTAGATGTTTATACACACTAATGAGATCCCCTCTCAATTGTCTCTCTCAAGGCTGAACAGGCCCAGCTCCCTCAGCCTTTCCTCCTAAGACAGATGTTCCAGCCCCTTAATCATCTGGAGTGGGTCTGCTGGACCCGCTCCGGGAGCTCCAGGTCTCTCTTGTACTGAGGAGTCCATTAGGCTTGCAAAGAAGCCATACCAACTTAAAAGCCTTTATTTCTTTATCTAAAAATCATAATAACTGTAGAAAAAAAAAATAGTGGTTTGGGGGTTTCTTCAGAAGACATACCTTGAGCTTCTTATTCTGCCCAATAGCAACTTAAGTTTACATTCAGTTAACTGTGCAAGGAGCCTTTATCTAATATTCCAGAATGAAGTGCATTTACCAATGAAGATTTTATTTCCCTAGCCCTAAAACCATATCCACACCTGTTTACACATGTTTATGTACTGATAAACAACTTTTCTAACTACCAATACTACAGCCAAAGTAGAGAACAAAAAAAAAACCACAAAAAAGTATAAGTGTTTATATTATTCCTTCTCCAAATTCAATATACCTTTCAAGTCCTTCAGTTTGGTCACAGGATGCAGGAGGAAAACCTGCCAGGTTCTTAATACTAGCAGCACTATTTCAGTCCCACACTACTGCTACACAGTAGTAGAAAAAAATTCCAAGTACTCCTTGAAGACCTTTTGTTTCAGCCTACAGCACCACATACTGTGTCAAGTCTCAGAACTAACACGTAAATTTATACAGTCACATTTTAAGCAATTGTTTGTTATACTTCAGAAGATTATTAATTGAGAATATATATACATATATCTTAGTGCTCTATATTTTTAGCTTTAGAAATTAAAATCCATTCTAAAATTTAAATTTTAAATACAGCACAATTCAGGAGCTTATTCAACAATCAGGGATGTACATTAAACATAAAGTGATTATATAACCCAAATATCTAACAAGTTTTCCATGACTACCATAAACATTGCTTTTACAGCACTTCATGTTTCAGAGCCCAACACTCTAGATAACTTCACCTTAAAACAATTAAAAGAGAAATTATGTTTTTCTCGAAGTAAGATAGATTATGGAACAAAAATATCAGTATGACTTGTTACTACTTCTTCCTTTTAAACCGTAAGCCAGAAATCATTTGTTAGACAGATAATATGTAGTGACTGAAAGCCTCAAGACAATAATTGGAAGGTGGAACTATTTAATTTTTTAATCAATATATAAGCATTTTCATTGGGTTAAAACAAGTTCATTACTTCTCATAATTTTATCTTCTCAATTCTTTCCAAAAAAGTAGCATTTGTCAGCAACAGAAAGTAGAAGCAAAGTCTCTTGTGTAAAAGAATCAGGTTTTGTTAGAGTTTTCAACAAAGTTGTCATTTCAGTTGGTACTATAAAAGCTGGACTAAAACGTCTTTTCCTCAAAAAAACACTGAAATTTCATTTTTTAAAACAAATTCAAATGCCAAGATAGATTCTTCATTCTCTTTCCTACAGTAATTATACACTAATTATAACAAAGTCACTGATGTGCTGCACTTACCTTTGGTTCATTGATCACTTCTGATGTAGTGTTCAGCATTCCTTGCCAAATCCTCGAGAGGTCTCGAAGGTTGAAGACATAATGAAACTTGGCTGGTGTGGGCAACATTTTTAGCTTGGTAATCTGCCACAGTCTGCGTGTCAATGGAACCAATTTGGCTACTGTTTTCCTCACATCATCTGAAAATCCACGCTCACTACAGTAGTGCCCTTCTCCAATTACACCTGGGGGAAAAAAAAATGCCAATTTAAAAACACACTAGGGCAATACTAAGAGCAATGATCACCTGAAATTTCTTTTTCTTTTTTTATAATCCCCCAAACCTTTTCCAGTTTGTTGAAATGGCTTTCCAGTCTTTATTCAAATCTTGATTCACCTGTTCTTAACACCATTCTGCCATCAGCTCGCTCACTGGTTATTTAGCTTTTAATTAACTGTGCATTAAAATGTTCTTTTTTCTCCCAAAATAGCTTCCACTGCCTTTCAATAGCTAGCCTTTTTTGAGAAACCAGTATGATCCTGTCCTTTGTGAAAGTCTAGTCATAGTCACTTATTCTTAGCACCAGCAGCACATGAGCATCTCTCTAGCATTGTCACTGCAACAATGATACCTTCATGTCATTCTTACTAACACTTAGCATACCAATTGATTCAGAGATGTGACTAGACCTGAAAAAATTACAGATTAATGACATTACAGGTGGGGAGTGATTACTGAAGGAAAATGTGCTAGTAAACAAATCAGAGTGGGATTAAGCCTCAATTTTAACCATAATGTTTATAAATAGAAGGATAAAGAAAAATCAATTACTATTTTCAAAAATGAAATGGATACAAAGGTAATTTCCCTTTACCAAAAATTTTGTCAATAGAAGAATTAGAAGGCAGAGTACAGTTGAACACAGAAAATTGTCTCTTCAGCCTCTGTGGAATGTCATTGCGACCTCCCCCAGGGTGGATCATGGCAGCCAAAAACTGAATGTCCACAATGTTGGTGAATTCACCAGGTTTTTCCAGGTTATACAGTCCTTTCTGTTCCATCAGTTGCCTAACTATCTCATTAGTGACCTGTAAAATAACCAGGTTTTACATAACAGATTATTATGCATACAACTAAATGAAATATAAAACATATACTTGAAAGACCTAATAAAGAGTATCTCATTATTTTTCACCCAACCCCCTGCTTATTTGCTTCAGATCAAAAATGCACTGCCAGGAATAAGCACATTTGGATTGTCCTTTCCATTGGTAATATCTATGAACAAAAATCCTGGCAGTAGAGGGGAATCCCTAGTTTAGAACTAATCATTCATACTATAATTTATTCTCACTTGAACACTGCATGGTTTCTATATATGCTGGAATCCCTTTTAACACAAAATTTCCAGTTTGTTCTAATCAAGCCCAAACTGATGCATCTTTACATGTTGCATATGATACAAAATATTTTTATTAAATTTCCACGTGTAACAAGTATGGTTTTCAAGCTGCAAACACAGAATTAGTCCTATATAAAAGAATGCATGATCCTTTTCTTTAGCCATAAATGAACATCTTGCTTTTCTGTTTGACCAGCTGAAACCACCCCACAGATTGTACATTCTACAACTATACTTCTATAGAAATTCTAACATTAGTTTCCAAAGCAATATACTTTAGAACAGTCTTGCCAATGTACATAAAGATTACTTCCATTTTTTCTAAAACAGAAAAGACACTCCTTACCTCTCAATTTTCACAGTATTTTAATTATTGTCCACAATGTCAGTTTGCTATCACAGTTTGCATGCCAAATTCCCTGGTTTTTTAATTAACAAATGAGTTTTGGTAAAAAAAATTATTAAAATGATATAGGCATGTTTTAAGAAGTACTCAAACTGCTTCTTGTAGTCACTATATTTATTTTTAATTAATTCATGACAATGTAATGTGGATGGGTTCTTTAAAATGACTGTTTAAAGATAAAGTACTACCTATCAAATTTACCCTCTTCTGACTGATTGAGCAGCCAATTTTATGGTGTAGCAAGAAAAGAAATAAAATATCTCGTGTCTTCTTTTTTCTTCTTTTACAAACTAACCTGATCTCCCCATTCATTTATTATGGGCATGTTCACATCATCAATGAAGACTGTCATCTTTTTGCCTGCAGGCGGACCATAAGTTGTGCCCATGCGCTTGTCCACGTAACTTTCTATTGTACGCTGTTAAAAAGCAATTAGCAACATAGTTACAAAGGGCATCTCCTTTCATTTAAACATACTGATGGTTCTGTTACATAGAATTTTACTAAGTAAGGTTTACACAGGACAGGAGGTAATTGTGCTAGTTGTGCTAGAGTGTCTGAAATCCCAAGCTATGCAACACTAGGCTGATATTAAATACAACAAATGTCTAGAATAGACAACCATACATATCAAACTTTCATTTTATTCATTTATTAGCAAATTTGATGGTTACTAGCAATAAAGATTAAATGAAAGATGTGATTCCAGGAGACCTTTCCAGCAAGTATCAATGTACTTCATAAAAGCATACAGTGATAATTAAACTCACATGCATAAATAGACTTGATGAAATAATTTTGCCTAATAGTAGACTTATTTCTACTGTTCTTCTCATTATCTTTCCATTTCTCTGTTCTTCTTAAGATCCAGTTTTCATTTATTCTATACCAAATGAAAGCTCACTTAACCATGCATAGTTATTCTTCAGTATAAACCTAAATACATGCATTCTTGCACTGTGCCTAGGCTCCTGTCTTCTTACACAAGTGGCATTAGTTAGACCGAGATTTTTTACTTTTAAAGCACGTGTGTTGTAACAGACAATATTTTGGTTTAGATTGTTAAC
The DNA here is from genome assembly GCF_001604755.1 of Lepidothrix coronata. Classification (NCBI taxonomy): domain Eukaryota; kingdom Metazoa; phylum Chordata; class Aves; order Passeriformes; family Pipridae; genus Lepidothrix; species Lepidothrix coronata. The sequence continues at coordinate 973,550 of NW_016690338.1, read as the reverse complement.
AGAGACTTGACAGTTAGTCTTGCATATCTATTTCAGATATCTTCATCATCAGACTCTCACCTATCATCAATTAAATTTACATTTATTTAATAAAAATACATTACTTTTTCTTGTAGCCCAACCAATAGAAGGAAAAATACTAAGGAAATTTAGATCAGAATTACATACTTATATATTAAATATGTTAATAGTTTCTACTATGATATAGAGCCAGATGATAGATATCAAGCTTATAGATAGCACTTCTGATTACAGGAGATAGTGCTTTTGCTTGGCATATCAGACTTCATTAAAAATATTTCCCATATATATCGCCAGCAGATTAAAGACACTTGGAATAATTAAAATTAGCTCAGTAGAAATCTGGACGGGCAGTATAGTTTGGTATTTAAGTATTCATATGTGAACTTAGAGCAGATGCACTGCATGTGTTAGTACTTTTTTAATGAGTAATTGAATTTACAGAAATTTAAATTGCAGACAGCATACTTTTTATGACAGATTGTTGTGGGTAGCACTTATTTTACCCACAGCGTTTAGTGAAATCTGACAGCTCTTCCCAGTTAGTGAGAACAGATACATTTGACACAAAAACATTACATGTGATGAAGAAAATAATATGCATGGTGTTTTAACAGTCCAAGAACAGCTCAATAACTACATCAATGGAACATGTTTATTACAGAAGTCTTAAACCATGTGTTAGGACACTTCGACCATTTGAGCAGGTGCTTTTTTGTTGTTCAGAATCACTTTCAGCAGCTTTCTCCTGGCAAATTCTCAGAACATTCTCTGAAACCAGCCACATTGCATTAGAGATTAATGACTACTATACCTGGAAAATTAATGGGGTAGTTGCAGATGAAAAATTCAAACTCTTAGCCATGTGGCTTTCAGGGTTATATTTTGTCATAAAACTTTTGATGATAACAGTCTTTGCAGTTCCTTGCTCACCAATTAGTAGGACAGCCTAGACAAAGACAACATTGAAATAAGATGAAACACAAAAGCTCGGCAAAAGCTCAGCAATCCCATTTAGCTTTTAAACTGAAAAGAAACTAGAAAAGCTATTTAAAGTGAGTTCTTAACAAGGGTTCAGAAGCAAAATAGTTAATGTCTCATAGACTTTTCAGGCCTGACAAATTAAAAATATTTGCAGTTAATGGTCATGTCAGTCAGCACAACCAAACTAATGCATTATTCCATAAAGGAGTTGAGTATTTGAAAAAGAGTGTATTGTCTAGAGACTCAGTGTCTGAAAGACTTCAATTGACTATGTAACACAGTTTTGGTGAAGAACAGGATTGCACAACCTAAAGTTACATAAACTCTGTAACTGCCCCATGCTGGCAGAGTTCCTACCAGCTGAGTCTTATATGAGTCTGCTGCTCTATGTGCTTCTCCTTCTCCAACACGTACGTGAAAAAAATGATCCTGTTCTGACCTAATCTCAGTTATATTACAGTTATTTCCACTACAAAAAGAATGGGTGAGGGGAAGACAGAAAAGTTTGGAAGCAGTGAGTACTCAAAGAGTTCAAGCACATTTACACGAATGCACCTTCAGGAAACATCATTTTCAATTTAAAAAAAAAAATTTCATCCTTTTCAATAACATAATATTTCCCTTCTAATTCAAAACCATTATCGTGCACTATTTTGATGTGAAATATAGAAAAAGTACCTTGCCCTGTTTTGCAATGGTTTCAATAAGGAAATCCATTCTCACATTGTCAACATTAGGCACAAGAATGGAGCCATACTCTGGCATTCCACTACTGGGATATACATACTCTTCAACATGTGTATTCCAGTGCTTCCATTTCCCTAATAAGAAAGAAATTAAGTTAATGTTTTAGAAATACAAAGCATCATTGCTTCCCTTGTTTTCCATTGAGTTGACTCATCTGTCAGTGCTTCTGTCTCACACACACCAATCCCACTCTGTATATTCAGACCAAAATTATAGAATCATATAACCATAGAATCTCTCAAATTGTATCTAAGAGGCTTACTCCTCTTTCCTACATAAATTATGTCAACAACAAAGACTGTCTGCTTTTATTCACTTGACAATTCATCATAGCAAAGTCCATGCAGCTTTCTGTAGCAATATATTCACATTCTGACTACTCACTGGAAATAAGGAAAAAACTTAACATCACCAGTAAAATTTAGCTGTAAAACAAAACTTGCTAAGGGACGCAAAAGAAAGCTACAAAATACTACTTAATTAATTCTTTGAAAGAAGCCCAATTTAAAAATTACTTTTAAATTTTAATCCACATGACCCTGCTGGGTTACTAACCATCGGATGTCACATAATAATCAAACATTGTATCTTCACTGCCTTCTGGGATACAGGGAAGATCAAGCTTTATTGTTGCGTGGTTTCGAAGCCAGTACTCCATTTTGCATCTGTCCTCCAGTTCTAGCAATGCTCCTACACTCCACATGAGAGAGAAGATGTACAGCCTTTCCAAGTATTTTGGAGTCAATTCTCCACCTTGCTCCTGAAGGATTGAGTTAGGTTTTTATTTTCATTAGCCTGAAAATTCTACTTGATAATAATTAGTAATATCAGGTTAAAAGCCTTCAGTCATATTTAAATTTCCAGATGTCTTCAATGAACAGACAGATAAAGTAAGACTAAAAAAATCCACACTACTTACCTTAGGCAGGATAAGGCCCTGCAGAATATTAATGCTCTGCATAATCACAAAGGCTTCCAACATCTCAGTCTTGCAATGCAGAGACTGAATGCTGAAGCAGTATAAGTCTGGGAACGATGAAGAATACAGCTGACGTAGAATTTCAGCTTCTTGGAAGGAATATCTTTTCAAAAATCCCTGTTGCAAAGCATGTCAAGAAAAGAAATTTAGTTCCCAATCCAAGTCTCATTAAATTCAAGTAGAGTAGTTCAAAAGGTTCAACAAGCATCAAAAGTTGATTTCCTGGGGGGAAAAGAGGGGAGAGGGCATGTCTCAGATTCCCTGCCTGTTGGCCAGGGTTTAGCTAGCAGAAGGTCAAACTTCACCCAGGTATGCATAATTCCTACTGGATGTTAAAGATGAACACTGAAGAGGAAAAGCACTTTAAAGCTTTCAAAAGCACAAAAATCATTATTTTCAAATATTTTTTAATCACGACAGCTGTAAAAAGCATGCAAAAACTCTACAAAGAAAGAATATAATATTTACTGGACACAAGTTTGATTTATTCTACACAACATTATTTCTAACCAGGAAAACAATACAGGATACCCCAGAAACATCTGGTAGTTGTAGAAAAAAAGTTAGGCTATCAGGAGGGATGTCTGCTGGTGTGTGTAGTGTTTTTACTGTGTATCTCAGTATCTATAATGCTGGATAAAAAAAACTACCCACTTCTTAAGATCACAGAAAAGGATTTGTTCTTTGATGCCTTTAACTGAAAGTAGTAACATGCTCCTTTGAGTTACCTTTAAGTTTTCTCTCATCTGTGTGGCACAATACTTCTCATTTACATCCTATGAATTTATTTCCTACATTAAATATAAGCACCAGCAAAAACACTTGTAGATTCTTCCCCAAAACTCAAAATGAAATCTGATACAAATTGAAATCAAACAAATTCCCTTTAAACATAAGGTGTTTTTCTTTTGCAAGGGTGGTTAAAAACTGAACAGGCTTCTCAGTGAGCTTCTGGAGTCTCTATCCATCTCAAAACTCAACAGGATGCAGGCCTTAGCAACCTACTCTAGATGACCGCTTTGAGTGAGCTATATTCACCTACACCATCTCTAGAGGTCCCTTCCAACCTCCACTATTTTGTGCTTCTATGATTCTTTTCTACGCTTTCCATTACCTTCATAATATTTTGAAATTCTACGTTTTACTTCTCAAAGTAAATAAACTCTGGGACTGGTTACAAATAGGTATATATATATGAAAAACTTTCTAGAGATAGGTAGGTGGAAAACAAAGTGCTAATGATTAATTGGCAGAAGTGCTTAAAACAGATATCCAGAACTTCACCGATTGTTAAAAAGATATTAGGGGTAAATATAAATGCTAATAAGATGTTCTTGCTTTGGAGAAGGTTGATGATAATGGATCAAATACCTTTGATCACTTTACAAAATCTGCTTAAGAAACGCATTACACAAGAACAGCAATATGAAAAGTTTGAGATCTATTTCACTGAACTTGGAAGTTGCACATCACAATACTGCATCCCAATAGGCAGCTATATTTAGTTGCTCAAAAATTATAAGGATTGAAAATCTAAATATATGCAACAACTTCCTAAGTTATCCATATTTGGCTTTAATTTTTTTTTCAAAGTTCTTCTGAAATATCAACAAATATTATGTTTCATTCAGCATCTGAGAATTAGAGAACTAAAAAAGAAAACTCCATTTAATTCTATTACAAAAGTAAGGAAATCCTATACTGAACAATGCAAGGTTAACATTTACTCTGACCTGCTGAAATATGTAGTATATGGCATTACAAAATAGATTTAAAGGGAGGTATACTGAAAGATCCATCAAGATATTTTATTTATGAAGTAAGACCAAATGAAAAAAACAAATAAATGCTATTGGATCAAATTATAAATACCTACAGGCTGAAATTTTATAGCATATTTTTCAAGGGGGAAAGGAAGGGAGGTTGGAAGGGCTGTTTCATGGTGAAATGAACATAATTTCTTTATGTTATATCCAAAGGCAAAAACAAACAAACAAAAAAGTTTTCCTTTAGACTCTTGCTACGATCAAAATAAATGAAAAGCAAAAGGTTATATATGGATTAAGGGAAACTACTTTCATACAACACTTACTTCAACACAACTAAATTTCGTCTGCATATCACTTCAAAGTGAGGAGATAAATCACAACTGATAATGCAAAATAAAATGTTTTTCTTTGTTTCTGCTGTCTTTGCCGATGAATCTATAGCACAATGGAAGCTGAAACATTCAGGAAGTGGTTTTCTACAAATTAACCGATTCAAGGAGAGAACCTAACATCAGGAGGCCCTATGCAGTGTTGTAGGCACGGAAAGAAACAACAAAAGTGGAACATGGCAGCCATTGTTCTAGATGCAGGACACTTACAATTACACGTTCCCAAGTATCCATATTAGTTTAAAAAATTTTAAAAAAGTAAACCCTGGCAGTAATATACATAAGGCACTTGTGTTGGCTGCCTGTACTTGCATTGGTAAAACTGAAGTTTTACCAGCCAAATTTTTAGAAAACCTATTAAACATGTTTTTTCCTAATAAGAACACAAACATTTTGGACTTGACAAAAGAACTTATCAAATTAATTAGTGATGATTCCAAAGTACAGCTAAGAGCTGTGATTGAACAGACAGTTCCATGTGATTTAATCTCATTCTAAAAGGGAAAGCTCCAGCCACTGTTAGGGAAATATATAATTGACCCTCTGCAGCACCCCTTAGTATTTCACAAACAAACCTCCATAGGCAATAAGTCATAGAACCTGGGTGCTTCTGACACAGGAAGGACTCTCTGATGACAATCCCCACTCCTTTTCCTCTTAATTGGTTATGGTTAAACTGGCTTCTGTTGCCTTCCCTAGTGGGTCTTGATGCTCCTCACCTATTTTCAGGGTGTTATACTGACCTGCCATTTCAGATCTGCACATGGAAAAGAAACTTTGTCTCTCTTGCCAGAAATCACAAGTTTATGGCCTTCCTCATTTTGATAGTTTCTGTTCCAAATGTCATGCCCTGGGCACACTTTCCCCAGAGGAGTTCCTGTCTCCAGACCCAAAAAGAGGCACCAGGCACTGCCTGGCACTCAGGGCTTGTACAGCAGCATACTTTCTCTTTTGACTTATGTCTGTGCTGAAACCTCTAATGCATTAAGGACAGGGGACATAGGCAGTGCTACAAACCATGGCCTGTGGCTTGCCAACTTTTTCTCCATTGCCAGACAAATCAGGGATTTATGGACGAGGAATCTGGTTATAAACAAGCAAGCTATATAAAACTTGCAAGCATGAGAACCTTTAAGGGTTAAAACAATAAGAAAGCTAAGAATAACATAGAGTAACCACTACAAAAGGTTGACATCTGAAAGTTAATATGAAGCCAACTGTATTTGCATAGGGTTACTTAAGCAACATTACCTAGGTAAGGATTAGTTGAATTTTCCATAGGTATTCTATTTGATTTGAAAAATGAAATGACAGAATGAGATCGTGAAACATTAATTTTAAAAATTATTTAAAAAACTTATTAATGTGATAACTGCTAGAAAGAAGGACAGTAAAATTTAGTCTGTTAGCTCAGAGTAACCTATAAAGCTTTGTTCTTTTGAGTCTGAAAAGTAGAGCAATAAATACACTACAAGGGCCTGGATGGTGTTGTAATTTCATAAACAGAAATTATTCCTAGCTTAAAATTAAAGTCTAAAGCCAATATAAAGGAATTTAATTTGGGATTATACTGAAGAAAGGTATATTAACTTGGTTTTCGGGAGAAGGTAATTAAGTAATTATCTATATGATTGTAGGAATCAGTGTCTTATCCACACGGAAGAAAGTTTTCATTTTTGATACTCATGAGACAGTCCATGTTTTACCAAAGCAAAATAATGTCAACAAAATATACTCAACAAGATGGAATAGACAAGAAAATATACAGAGAAAATAAAGTAATATTTCTTTTAATTCAGTTTTTTTAAAAGTGTTAATCCTGAGGAGTCTACTTCACCAATAGAGTTCTAAGTCAATATAGGGCTTAAGAATAAAATAATAATCAGAAATCAACTTTTTTTTTTTACTGGTATTTTCTCTATTGTTTTCTTAAAAGGAAAGAAAACTGAAATTAATGCTGAAACCTTTGTTGAAAGATATTACTATGGAACATTAGGTGGATTCTTGAGAACTCTTATATTTCATCTTTACAAACATTTTTGCTACGTGAAAAAAACCCAGCATGCTCAAGTCTCAAAATGTACCATCCACTACATCATTTCTAGCATTCAGTCAAGATTAGGACTGATTTTTACTGGGTTTTGGAAGATAATACAAAAAAAACAAAAAAGGAAAAGGAAAAATACTTTATAAATCAGTTCGATAGTTCAATATGTTATATCCTGATTTTGACTCCAAAACATGTCCTGCTTTTCTAAATTATTCATTCCACGCCAGAGAGACAGCAACTACTGCTCAGTTCTTCAGATATTTTGCTTCTAGAAATGTTAACAGCCAGCCAAGTGAGAACCTCAATTTAAAACTTACATACTTTGATGCTGCATTGACTTTATTTCTGGTTCTAAATCCCAACTGCAATTAATTTTAAGAAATATCAACAGAACTTATATTTATTTTATTGAGGATTTAAAGATTCCTGAATCAGCTTGTTTAGTCTTTTTTTCTTCCTTGGTCTAAAGTTGTACTAGGGGCTGTCAGGTAGTTGGTATTCTGAAAACTGAGTTGTTCTTCAATTGCATAAAATACTTTCAATTATAAATTTGTCTCAAAGTGAAATAGCCTTTTTTTTTAATAGAGTACTATATTAACTATGGTCCTTAAAAAATCATTCATTCTTGTATAAACTACCAGAAACATTGCTATTTTAAGTACTGACCTATAAGTTTATACAGTGTAAAAGCTATTTCATAGCAAAAGGCACAAAAATAGGAATAGGTCCTAAAGTAACAACAGTGAAAGACTGAACAAATAGCCGGTAAAACGTCTAATACATAATCAATCACTTAGCTATTGTACCTCAAGGATAGGACTCCAGTTGAGAACTGATGAGCTCATGAATACCATCCCATTTCTTGAAACTGTTGCTGGAGAAGCATTATCAATATTATGAGGTTCAAAGACTATTTTGCAATTTGGAGCCATAGGTATCCGATCACCATTTGCTAGTGTCAGAGTTCTGTTGTCATCCAGGACAGAATTAAGGTTCTCAATCCAAATAGCATCAACTGGACCATCGAGAACTATCCAGATGTGGTCACCTATAATCCAGAATAACAGATAAAAAAGCCAGTGGAGGAAGTTCTAGTTTCTTTCAAGGGCCAGTTTCTTATCTCTGCAAACAACTTTTTAACTAATTCTGAATTCATGCACACAGCTAGAATCTCAGATTTTAATACAATTACCTTTTCCATCACTCAGTTTCAATTAAGTACTTCATTTTGTCACCTATTGATAATTATTATCCATTGTTCAATACATAAAGTGTCATCAGCATAAGTCATCAGTTTTTAATAGTCTGAAAGAGTTTTATGGATCCAGTCTTCAAGACAGTAATAGGTTTATTTTGAGTTACATAAAACAACATAAAGAAGATAAGAGCTATAGAAATATTTAAATTTAAACAGCATTCCTTTGTTTCCAAAGAGTTTGCATAAATGTAGACAAATCAAATTAAAAGAACACTTGAAAAATCATTGTTCACTGTCATAAGTAAAAGAAGTCCATTAGAGGAAGATTCTTGTGGTTTGTTCTGCTCATAAACTTGATCCAGCTCCCTTTTGGTTTTCCTTCGCTTTCAATTTAGTATCAGAAATGTATCTTACAGCCTATCTCTGTTTCCTAGGAGTGTCTGCCTCTGTTCTGATCACCTCACTTGGATACTGAGTAACAGGCCCTGGCTGGAAAGAGATCCCACCTTGGCTTCTGGCTCCCCATCTCTTTGGGAGCAGACAGCCCCACTGTGCATTGCTAGATAGCCCTTTAATCGAAGATGTGCCTTCAGAGTGAGTCCTTACTATCTACACCTAGATGGTTTGGAGAATTGCTAGGTATGAACCAAAGAGGTTCCAGATGATAAACTTTTTTTTATTTAGAGGCTTTTTACAACTACAGTTCAGGCATCTCAAGCATGAGATGGTCTGGATTTTGATTCATAAAGAGACATTACAGAATTTTTGCAAAGAGTGAATCTGAGGAAGTCATATGAGTATGCTAATTTTTATTTCATCTTGAAGAGAAAAAATTAAAAAATCAACAGTTAATGCTATGCTACATTCTCAAGGCTGCTACATTTCTAGACTTGAGACAACACACAACAAAAATTAAATTTAAACATATTTTCTATTTGAAAAATATCTATATTCTTGAAGACTAAGAATTTTTGTATGAAAATAATGCAATAAATGTCAGGATTTTATTTTATTTTTCCCATTTGTCCTTAAGGCCTAATGATAAGATCACATACAGATCAGATTTTCAGACAAAACAGAGAAGAATCTATCTAGCATCAAACTACCAAGGTCAATCTTTTAGTTAATATAGCAGTCTAAGAATATATGTTAGCACTATTTTAGGCAGAAGTTGGTTGCCTAAACAGAATTCTCTAGTGCCATTTGAGATGGACTGTGATATGTGCAGGGCTAGCTGATGAGATTCACTCCCTTTTAATATGGCAGCTGGAGAACAGATAGAAATCCTGACTGCATCAAAATTTTTTATAGTATACCAGTATTGGGGGAACTGACTCTTACCTTCCACTTTTCTTCCATACAAGGGCTTAATATTCAAAAAAGAGGGTTTAGCAAATTCAGTGAAATAGTACTTGTTACACTAGACAGTTTGAACACAAATCATTTAGAATAGAGCAGCTTGGTTTTTCTTGTTTCATTTTGGAGGGAAGTGTTTTTCACTATACCTTTCTTGGCTCTTAAAGTTTTTCTCCAGAGTGTTGAAAATATTCCATCTGTCCAATCATTTGTTGCCACATCAAGACGTCCAAACATTTGCGGAGCAGTTATAGCTTTAGGATTCATTCTCATTTCACGATGTGGCTGTCCACAATCTGTGAAGGCAGATCATCAGTTAGTTTTTGTATTTCTTTTCAGCAGTCGCAGAACTTCAACAAATTCAAAATTATTACACCCAAATGTATGCTTTAATATGCATTCACAATTATAAGATGTTGTGTATTTACTTGGAAAACTTATCTCTTGCTATACATCAACATTTGCTAACGGGAGCCATCAAAACAAAGTCGAACAAAGGTTGAAACTTTTGAAAGTATAATTCACATTTCATAGCTTCATGGGGAACAGAAGAGCAGCAATTAAAATTTATTTGAGGTTTAGTTTAATATTTTGAAGGCTTATCAAGCAGTAGAGCTTTAAAGCCTTTGGTTTGGATGCACATTTTTAAAACCCAATGACTAAATAACAGACAGATGCTCCACATGACTAAATGTTTTTTTTAATTTTGCCCAGTTGTGCACTTGCATATATCTTGGAATAGGTAAGTATAAGATATTGGCATATCCTTCTGAATTCTTTCAGGGGCTAAATTCTATCTAGCCATTCCATGATCATATAACCTTTATTTTTTCCTCATTATTAACAGCTTAAAAACTCCTATACCTGACATCTTTAGAAAACCCAATATTAAAACTAGTCAGAAGCCCATAATAAGATGTTGAAAGAAAGAGCTAAAATATGACTTGTTTTAAAATATCTTCATGATAGTCAGAGTTCACTAACATATAAGATATGACAAATCATGTAGTTTAACATTTCATGAGGTTGTGTGAGAATATCAGGCTTTGAAAAAGCTGGTGGTGGCTTTAGATTGGTAGAAGTTCACATCTCAGTGCTAGAAAAACATAGAAAAATAGTATAATGTATAGTATTATATATAAATATATACCTGTTCTTTCTGGTTTTTTTCCTAAATGGAACAGTGATTTACGCTGCAATATAGAGCTTACAGTGTTTCTTAACAGAGTAGGGTACTGCATGTATTGCTGAACTATTTTTTAAAGAAGCTATCCATTTCTGGAAAATTGTATAGGCAGCTTATGAAATGGGGTAAAACAAGCTTACCTCAAGAGATGGGTTTTGTCCCCCAGCTATGACCTTTTAGTTTAATAAGCTCAAACAGATGTTCTTTAACTAATATTTTTGTTTAGAAATACAGAGGACAAAAAAAGCACACACTCCTCAAGCCTCCATTCAGGACAGAAAATGAATATCCTTTAAGACTTTGTCACTGCCTTAACTAGGAACTATCTCCTAGCAGCAACAAATGATAGAAATAGTTACTTCATGCTGCAGATAAAGACCCTGTCTTGTGAATTGTATTCAAAAAGAACTAAATACTTATAATCTCTTCTCTGTGGTGACCAGTGACAGGACCCAAGGGAATGGCCTGGAATTGTGTCAGGGGAGGTTTACGTTAGATACTGGAAAAAGGTTCTTCCCCCAGAGGGTGGTTGGGCACTGGAACAGGCTCCCCAGGCAAGTGGTCACAGCACCAAGCCTGACAGAGTTCAAGAAGCATTTGGATGATGCTTTCAGATACACAGTGTGACTCCTAGGGATGGTCACGTGCAGGGCCATGAGCTGGACTTGATGGTCCTTGTGCATTCCTTCCAACTCAGCATGTTCTGTTATTAGGGAAAGGTTTCAGCCAAACCCAGGAGATGGTTTAATCACTTGTCTAAGCTGCCTATCTAGACAGAACTCCTCTTGCTTAACGTTTCTAGAGTAAGAATTCCTGATATAAGTCTCATAACATGGAAAATAGGACATAAACTATATGACTTTAAATGTCAGACATTTTTAAGCTTTTAAAAGATACTATTACAATAATTAGTATCTCAACACACAAGCTGATTCTTCCAGTAATATTTTCTCACAGTGAAGAAATTGAGGCTTTCTAATGCAGTTTAAAGTTTACATTTTAAAAGTTCAATAACAATACAATACAGTAAAATACAAATACTCACATACCTGTCATTGCTTTCATTAAAGTGTGAATGCAAGTAGTTTTTCCTGCACCGCTAGGTCCTAGTGTCATCAATCCATGCCTTACTCTCTGGGTTTCAAAAAGCTGGATAACTTTCAGTTTCCAAGGAGGATGACAAACAAGTCCAGCTTCCTCCACCTAGAGATAGTGACAGAAAACCAAATTACTATTATTTTAGTGCACAAGATACTTTGATGCTTTAACAAAAATATATATCTTCAGCAGATTACTACAATCTTTGTAAAGGCTTCGTGTATATAAAAAAACCATTGGAAAAAGAAGAGATATTTGGTACTCAAATACACATTCAGAAAAAACAAAATAGGATAAACCTTCCTTTTTTTAGCTCTTCTTAGTGTTAAAACATCATTTCAAGGAAAAGGATTTTAGAAACACTTTTGCTAGTAATGTCTTTCACAGCTACATAGCATTTTCCACTTGTTTTTCCACTTGCTTCTCAGAAGAGCTGCTTTTTTATGATGATGATGACTTGTGTTTCTAAATGCTTAAAATAACCAAAACTTTTTATGTAAAGCATCGTTAAATATTTCTTAGTATACAGACAGATCTTTGAGTAACTTCTCAGCAGCATTTTTCCAAGAAAAATCATTATTTTTTTAAAATAAAATATCATATGCTTGTTAACATCTTTAAGCTTGGAACTAATACTAATAAAAAGTAGTAATCTCCCTATAGTGGTATTGCTTTTGCTTGTGAAAATGACTCTGCTGGATGTGAACTAGAAAGTAGTTAGCCAGTAGAGAAAAGCTAGAACTATCTCCTAAGGATTCATAGTACACTATGTTTTTGACAGTCAAAAACATTTCTACAACTTCAAGATCATGATATAAAGGTGAATCTCTCAAAATAACAATTATATTTTAATTTTGGTATAATTTCTGTTCAACAAGCATCTCAGAAACTATTACCAGTGAAAAGAGGACTAACTTTTTACTGATAAGATAAAACAGCTTTTACAATTACTGTCACGTAGTCAGTTAGGACCATGGAACTGGAATTACCACTTGCTATATCACTTGCATAATGAAGCTCATACCAGTTCAGCTTATCTCTCTTTGCAAGGAAGCCAAGAACAAAAGGCAGAACAAGGTAAATCTATGAACAGCAATAAGGAAGTCCATGCTGCCACCAACTTCTCATCACCATGAAGAACACCAATGTGGAAGCAATGGAGTTTGCAAAACAAAATGTAAACATCATATGCTCCATTTTCAAGGATACACAAGAAAACTGTTATCTTTTACATATTAAAAACTCTTCAGTTGACACCAAAACAGCCAAGTTACCTTTCTTTACAGTATCAAATATAGTCCTCTGACTTGTTTTCAGTCAACATATATACAGTAACACATCCAAAATCTGATACAATAGAATGTATCTGATTTTTTTCCTCACATAACACAAGATGGTCATGGTAGCTATTTCTTCACTCTAATACAATGCCATCAATGGAAACTTTTCTTAATAATTTCTAAAATTCATGGATATTATAATAATCTTGTGGACTAGATATTTCCTTTATCAATAAAAAAAAGTATGGTCACAAGCAGACTTGACATGTTCTCAAAAGATTCTCTGTTAACACTTGTAATATGTAGTGCGTCCGGCTGGGATGGAGTTAATTTTCTTCATAATAGCCCACATGGGGCCATGTTTTAGATTTGTGATCAAAACAGCATTGATAACACTACTGTTTTGGCTGTTTCTTAACTGTGTTTCACAGCATCAAGGCCTTCTTTGTTTCTCACTCTGCTCTGTCCATGAGAAGACTGGTGATGTGCAAGAGGTTGGGAGGGAACACAGCTAGGACAGCTGACTCCAGCTGACCGAAGGGATACTCTGTACTATAGAATGACAGAACAGTTTGCATTGGAAAGAACCTTTAAAGGTCATCTAGCCCAATGCTCCTGCAGTGGTAACATCATGGTCAGCAATAAAACTGGAAGTTTCTCCAAAGTAGCCATTGCTCAGAGACTGGCTGAAAATCAGTCTGCTGGTGGTCAGTAACTGCTTTTGCATCACCTTTTTCTATTTCTTTTTTCTTCATTTATTAAACTGTCTTGATCTAGACCCATGAGCTTTTTTGCACTCTCTTCTTCCCTTCTGAATCTCTCCCCCAGTCTCCTGGGGAAAGTGAGCAAGTGACTGGCTGTTGGCTTAGCTGTCAGATATAAAGCTACTATATCTATATTACAGATACAGATCTAATATAACTATTACTATATATCTAATATATATATTATTTTATATATCTAATCTATTAGATATATCTATAATATATCTATTATAAATGTATATAAATTATATTCTTAAGTTGGTCCTATTGAAATGCTACAAACATCTAGTGGGAAATTAAACAGAAGTGTCATTTTAGGTAAATATTTTCTCAAGTTCACGTTCCAATGGTTAGATTTTATACAAATATTTAATCCTGGGTCACATAAGGCAAACTTATATACATGCATTTTTAAAACTGGACCCCACAAATGCCTCACAAGAAAACACAGGGCACCACAATCACAATTCAGTGACCTCCTGAAGAATAAGCTTAACAATAATAATATGCCAATGATAAAGATTTATGGAAAAGCTTATTGTTTTTCTAAATAGTAAAACATAATTACCACCTGGATAGATTCAACAAAAATAATTTTCTTAGATGTCACATCATGATAGTTATGCCAGAGCAGCACAGATCAAGAGAAACATCACCTGTTTGTCAATGGCTGCTTCAAGTTCAGGATAGCCTGCTTTATCAAGCTGGATATCTGGAAACAGGTCTTCAATTAGACTCAGGAATAAAGGTTCATCTTCATCAATCTAGTGAAAATCAGGGAAAACAAAAAGCCACACAGATTAAAACCTATTTTATTTATTCTATCATCTTTAAAAAAACAAACTGCTCCTTTAGATCTAAAGACATATTTGAGAAGACAAGGAACCACTATGGTAATCCTCTAGGTGCTAAACACTAGCAGGACACAGCAGAAAGAGATCTCATGATGCTTCCATTAATCAAAATAAACCACCAACATACAGACTGAATTTCTTAAGTAGATTTTAGCAATAATATTATTTGTCCAAGATATTTAAAAAAAAAGATGAAGTATCACAACAAAAGAGGGATTTTTTAGCTATTTAGATGGGTGAGTTGGTACTCATTACTGTGAATAACAGATTATTTCAAAAGCATTACTAAATACTTAAGGTCAATGTTTCTAAACTTACTACACAGACATATATTTTGTCACTTATTTCTAAAGGTAGCAGGGGAAATACGGAAAAAAAATTCTGAACAATTCAAAGTTTAACCCAGGTAAGAAGCCAAGAAACACACAGCCCCTCTCTCGCTTCGTCCTCAGCCCCATACAGGGTACTATGAACAAAATTATCTCTATCCCAGCCAAAATGTTCTATTCAGAGAACAAAACATTTCCAAGCTAGCTTCAGTGTAAAGGTCACATCCAATCTTCTAGTGATCACATAACTCCAAAGTGCAGTATAAGTAATTTATCAGGCCCCCAGAACTTACTAGTTTAGACAGGTTCATATCTCTCAGCACACGCATGACAATGGTTGATTCAGTATCTGTGGGATTTGCTCTTTTTGCTGCTCCTAATGTACGTAGCACAGACAATATATTCCGCAAGCCAAAATCATAATGCACCTAGAAGATATGTGAAGTTTGGGAAAATTTTCTCCAAGTTAATAGGGATGAAACAATTCTTATTTACTATTTAAGATATAGACATGTATGAGAAGTGGCACATGTGGTTCAAATGCCTCCAAACATCCCACAACTAGACTTTGGCTGTATTACTATGGGTGACTTCACTCTCCAACTCTTCTACCATCTACTAAACTGTAATGTGTGACAGAAAAAAGAAATGCAATCATGAGAACTATCAAGAAATACTCCATCAGTATTATTTTGAATTTTCTGTGGCCCTTGGAAACTGACTTTGAGAAACATCTAAACAAGCACAGGGTACACAAACCAAATGCCTCTCAATCCGCTCTGTAGGGCTAACTAGTACATAAGCCCTTTATTTGTCTCAATCATTACCATTCATTAAAGCTAAATCTTAAAAATAAGCTGTGTTCTGAATGATAGTCCTGTTCTTGTACCAACAAACCTGTGGTAGCAGTTAATCTCCAGGACAGCAGAGGGTTGCATTACTAAACTGCAAGTGTCATTTAGCTTACTTAGTGAACGTGAACTTTTCCATTTTCTTCATATGAATACTTTGTGATATCATATATAGTTTTTCCCTAAAATAACTTTTTCCCATATGAACATAATCACCTGCTTTGACAGTTGTTCTTCACACAGCTTGTACAGTGTAAAGAATTTCCTTGCCAGTACAACATTAGCAATGAAACCACAACTAGCCAATTTAACACGAATTATGATTTGACGATCAGGAACCATCATAGCCACTGAACGGAAGTTGATCTTCAAGTTTTCAGGAAGTTCTTGCCGTCCAGCATATCCTGGATTCTGGAGAGAAAAATAGGTTTTGAAGTTGATTGCACCTTGCACAAATAGAAGGATCAACAAAGCAACGTGTAATATGGTTAGATAAAACCAGGTTTTTGGCTTTAAATCACATGTAAAAATGAATTGCCATGTAGATTTACCATATCTCTCCATAATTTTTGCCTCTTTTACATCTATAAGATATGAAAAATTTTCCCCCTAAACACTTCAAATCTGAGTTTGTCTTATAGGTCCTATTTTTACTGGCTACTTCTACCTATATCTCTATGGAGATTTTTCTGTATTTATAGCAAAAAACATACTTCGGGAACAAGAACTTGGCGTGCAGAAGCAATCTGAAACTAAGATAATAACTTGTATTTATAGTGCTGACTGCATTTTTTTAATTGCATGTGCTTGATGTTATTGAAACAAGACCCTGTAAACTGTCGTTGCAGTAATGCTCAACATTCTTAAACAGTCAATGAGTTAGTTCTAAGAACTGACTGAGATAAGAATTAGCAAGTACATTAAACATGCCAGGTTAGACTTCACTATTGTACAATCATCACAGGCATATTAGAAACTTACTGAATACCTACCATAGTAAGAAAGATCCCAAATTCTGGGTTCATTTCCACGTTGTCTCCATCAGTAAAAATAAATCTTTTTTTGCGTTCTTTCTTACACCTCAGCACAATTGCTATTTGCTGTGCAGCTACTGATAGCACTGGTAAATCAATACGATTGAATTCATCAAAGCAACCCCAGGAGCCAGACTGAGCAAGACCTTCAAAGAGAAAAGTAACTAATCATATGACCATTATGGTGTTAACCCTTTTTTTGGTGCAATTCACAAGTCAAAAAATCAGGTTAAACTATCTCAGGAAAAAAAAAAGGGTCGATTTTTGAGGGTTAGGAAAGCAACAAAGAGAAGAGTTTTAATTCTTTTTCAAGTAAGAATTCACAAAGTTCCAAAAGTAAGATTGTATAGGATACTACATCCTTTGATTTCTGCTCCTTTTCTCAGTATCTTGAATGTTTTCCTGTTCCTCTTTACCCCAGAAAAAAAATTCTGGAGTGATTCTATGAAAATAAAGTGTGTTTTCAATAGCTTATTGCACATATTAAAACGCACAATACAGCTGCTTTCATCAGAAAAGAAGTTAGGGGTCAGCCTGTGCCAGAACTGCATTCTTCCTTAGCTATTTTGGGGAAAATGAAACGAACAAAAAAAAACACCAATACAGACACTTGCAACTACACCGTATTCAAGAACATCCACTTGATCTCTAATTTGATATCTGCCATGACTGACAGGTGCCTAAAAAAAAGATGTCATCTGCACCTAACACACATAGCACTATTCATGCATTTCCTTCTACTGATAGGAACTTTGACATTTGAAGGAGCAGAAATACTGAAATTGGAATTCAAAACATTCTACCAGTTCAGCAATAAATTTCACAGCTTTTTCTTTTCCTCCTTGATTATTTTAAGTGACTTTATATATCTTTTCATAAACTGTCTTATGTTTTCAGACATTTCTATTTCTTGGAGATGGTGTTGCAACCGTATTTTATATTCATAACAAGATATTAGTTATTTGCATTTATTAAAAGGCTGGAAGCATCTGCTGGTTATGTGTTGATAAAGATATTCTAGCATTTTTAACTTTCACATAGTTCATAAAATCATATAATCACAGAATACTCTGAGTTACAAAGGACTCACAAGTATCAACAAGTCAGATTCCTGACGTCACACAGGGCTACCTAAAAGTTAAACCATATATCTAAGATTGTTGTCCAAACTCTATTTGAATACTGACAAGCTTGAGACCCTGACTACTTCCTTGGTGAGTTTATTCCAGTGCTTGACCACAATCTCAGTGAATATCCTAGTAGCTAATCTGAACTTCATCCAATGCAGCTTCAAGACATTCCCCCATGTCCTATTACCAGACACAGATCAGCATCTCCTTCAGCAATAAGGGCACCCCTCAGTCTCCTTTTCTCAAAGCTAAACAAACACAGTATATTCAGCTGTTCCTCTTAAGTCATACCCTCCAGTTCTTTGACCATCTTTGTTGCTCACATTTGAAGATATTCTAGTATTTTTATATGCTCTCACATTGTGGGCCACTAAACTGCACAGAGTACTCAAGATGGGGCCACTCCAAAGCTCAGAATAGTGGAACAATCACTTCCTTTGACCAGTTAGTTATACGGCACAATCTGGGATACAGTTGACTCCTACCTTTGAAGATCCTCCCAAGTCCTCGGAAATCCATCTGATCTGAACAGTTGAAGACCACTACATATTTTCCAAGGCACCGCCCCATATCTTTGATGGTTTCAGTTTTTCCAGTTCCTGCAGGTCCCACAGGTGCTCCACCCATGTTCATGCCCAAAGCTTGAGCCAAAGTGATGTAACATCTAAAAGGCAACAATCAATCATCACTTAATGGGCTGCCATGCACAGTTTTCTGTATAGTACCAGTGGAACTTACTCAAATAAGGTCTAATCTAAGGAGAAAAGGAAAGTGATGAAATTACATGCCTTTAATTACAAATTAAACCAGTAAGGAGGAAAATCCTTCACTCAGTCTCTGATGCAGGGAATATTGAGGTTCAGCTTGTTATACATAAAGTGAAAGAACAGATAAACCTCTGTAATCGGCAAACTGAAATATCTCAAGAAGGGAAGAAAGCAGATACAGAGAAGCTGCCTAATCTTAGTTTGGTTAGCTTGGTTCATTAATCACTTTATCTGAAGTAGTTATGAACTACATTATACTATAGAATACAATAATGAAAGACAGCTAACCTTTCCTTTGTCATCCACCTTTAAAATTGGACCAAAAAGTGCATCCCATTTTCATAAATGAAACATGCCTACGCAGTGCAGTAAACACCTGCTAATAATTATATCTCAAGACAAGCTCTAGAATTTTCTGTACGGAATAGTAAAAAAAACCTAAACAAAACAGGACAAAACAAAAAAAAAAACCCACCCAATGCCCTTATTTTGCCAATGTTAACATATAAAGCATTCTTAGTGTTATTCAAGTCAGGTAGGTTGACCTCCCTGATAATATGGCTGCAATTCTTTCAATATCCTTTCAGATCAAAGATCTCTAATCTATTACAGCTGAATAAAAATGTTTTTCCTGTCTGTTTTTCATGTTTTCCTTAGCTTGCCCATAAACACCTACTTCTGTGCTGTATCTTTCTCTGCATATTGTATCTGTTGGATATACCTGATCCTCCAGTATACTATCCTCACATACATCGGAATCAAGGTCACATACTTCATGTATGTGGGAATCATGCAATTATGTGTCAGAAATTAAGCTGGACATTATTCATATTGTAAGGTACAGAAACAAAAATACTGAAGTATTCCATGTAAAATTATTGACTTTGGCAAGATCATGAAGGACAAACTCTGCAGAGATCAATTCTGCATTCAATAGGAATTACTAAATTGCTCTTGTAAAAGCCTAGGTTTGTCAGTAAAGGAAAAAGGAATAAAATTAGTCTTTTTCACCTGTCTGTAAGAGGCGTTATGACAAGCCTGTCAGTACAGCCCAGGAATTCATTCTGGTACGTGAAATTCACATCAGTGATCTTAATCAGCATTTTATCAGAGTCTTCTTTAAAATAAAATCTACACTGTTTCAGCCACTCAAAGTCCGTAGGGCTCTTGACACGCATGCAACACTAAGAAAAGAGGGAAAACAAGCCTGCAGCATTTATGGCTAACATTTATTTTTACATTTATATTACATCATTTAAGTAGCATTGCAAAGGCGGCACTGCAATCACAATGACACACACAGTCAGACGTAGAGAACAGCTAGTAACACAAGAATAGTGGAGACCCTATCTTTTTACCACAAAAATTGCTAATGTGTCATTGCTGAAGCCTGTACAGAACTTTAGGCTTTAGACGAATGTGTCAAAATTCTGAATACAAATACATAAGCCTCAAACAAGAGTCATTACAATCAGTTTAACATGAAAATTGTCATTCCTTTTAGTAACCTCTACCACTTTAGTTTTACATGAGTAGAAGGCACGTAATGTGATACTTGATTTTAAAAACTGCCATAAGAATTGTATAAAACTACGTGCAAATTGGAAAAAAGGTATTCCAAGGCAGTGTCATGGTGCATATACTATTTAAGAAATTCAGAGCTGGGAATAACTCACAGTTGATAAACTGAACATTAAAACAGGATTAAAAAAATGTTCTGCATGTTTTTCCTAAAAATTATACTGCACATAAAATGATTATAACTAGAAACAAATGATTCTACAATGCAAAGATTGGTGCCTGCCTATAAGCAATGGGTCAAAACTCAGTAATGCTTTTCTCAGCCTAATTTTAGAATCAGGTCTAGGGGTTTGTATAGGTAAAAGGGCATGCCAGCTTTGAGTTTGATTAAGCTAAATGTTTTCATTTTCCTAATTTTAGCATCCTGTGTCTGCATGAGAAGGTGTGAAGTGAATAAATAAATCCCTAAGTACTAATTAGATATGCTACTGAAACTAGAAGAGAGGAGATAGCAGCTTCAACTAACTTCAAACTTTTCCCTGCACTATAATTTTATATTCATTTTATTTACTCATGGAAACTCACAATGCAGTCCAGAGAAAGGGCAATTACTTGCAACTAAATGTGTGAGGAAACAGAAGTCCCTAACTGATCATGCAACAGAGGTGTCTAACTTAAGTGGATCAACATGAAACATTATAAAATTCTGCTACTGTGTGAGGGAGGGGAAAACCCACTGAATTATTCAAAAGGAAACTAAGACATGGTTTGAAGCAATATCAGCATTTTTATAATATTCCAGGTCACATAATCATTACAGTCTTGAAATTAAATCTTTATCTTATGAGGCAGGAGTTCATAGGTATACTAATATTTTCTTGTTATCATTTCACATTGTTTTATGTGGAAAACCCCTCATAACTCATTGCAAAGCTTTTAATACTTACAAGACCATCAAAAATGTCCCTCTGATGCACATGAATAGTGATTAATGTCTCATATTTAATTCGTTCAACTGGACTAAGGTCTTTTGTTGTCATGTCTATCAGCATGTTTAGAAGATCCAGGAAAAATTGGTTTGTCTTTTGCATAACTTTTTTATCATGCTTGGCATTAGTCAAAGCTTCCTCTGAGTCTCTTGTCCAAATCATTTGGATCCCCAACAACCCAACCTTAGAAAACATAAAAGTATATGCTTCATAATCTTTTCTCTTTCACCTAAAAAGTACATTCACAGACACAGATAAATTAAAGAAATGGTTCTCCTACTACTTGTATAAAATTATTTTTCATGTATCCATACAGAGGTCATTCAACCTATGCATTTGTTTTGTGCATCCCAACTCCCTTCCTAAACACATAGTTAAGTCCACACTTCAGTCTTGTAAATACTGACTCTGTGGTGCATTGCTGATACAACTGTTCAATATAATTTACACCATATATATAATACTTATACATAATGCAAATAATTATATAATTAATTATAATGATGTATAATTAATGTACCATATATAATAATTAACCAGTGAATAATTAATGCTTCAAATTAAAAAAATTTTTCAGTAATTCACAAACTCTTTATTCCATCTCCAACAACATTCCTGATCACAAGTGAAGAAGCTTCTCCTAAGAAAATTATTTTCCCTCAACATTACTCTCATTTTCAAATGTTAGCAATATATAGTGCTAGCCTGAATACATGAACAATCATAAAAGGTTACGCTTTTCCTTCAATAGTCAAGTATTAAGCTTATAAAGAAATAGTGTTAACTTTATTACATTAATTTATTGCCTTCAGTATTACTTTTAAACAAGAGCTCCAGGGTAAATTTTCTCCTTTTGGTTTCACATATGAAAGTGAAGTGTAACTTAAAGACTGAGGTGATTAAGATAAATTTAAATGTCAGTTTTGTATTTATAACACTGGCCACAATTTTGATTGCAAAGACAAGAAAAAATGTGATACATATCTGTGAATAATTCTTCATTAACTTAACAATGATATTACCTGGGCCGGGTAAGTAGAAAGAAATTCAGTAATCTGGAAACTTGTTTCCTGAATGTCCATAGCTGCCTGGCGAATAACATGATGCAGTGAAAGCTGGGATTCCTTCAACAGAGAACTGAGCCAAACTTCCACATTTCCTTCAGCCATTACAGGTCTAGTCAGCTCTACAGTCTCACCCTCTTGTGAACTAATCGACAATATACGATCATATATCTAATAAAAGCAAAGCAAAAAAGCATTTTGTGTTTATAGATGAATTGTTTATCTTTACAACAAATGCTGCATTTTTCTGCAATCACTTCATTAAACTTATTTAGGTAGCTATTAAATTATGCCAATTTCATGTTCAGCGATATGTAAAAACAATTAAATCATTACTTTTGTTATGCAGAAAGGCTTTAAATAAAACACTGTCAACTGAACAAGGAGACAACCCCCAATATGTTGACAAGTTCTGCATTTCACTTAAGTTTCAATGGCAATTCTGCGCAATTTGCTCTAAGATGACCCTGCTTGAGCAGGGGAGTTGGACCAGATGACCCACTGTGGTCCCTTCCAACCTTACCCATTCTGTGACTCTGTGACAAAGTCACAATATAGGAAACCTTCCCCCATTACTGGTGGGTTAATATCCTAACAAAATTTACAGTCTTAGAACAAAAAATAATGGAAACACAAAAGTTAAGGAACACGGGCAATTAAAGGAATTTCAAAAGCAGGGGACATAATTTCTAAGAAAATGTATACATAGAAAGGGGAAAAAATGTTGCTATCTGTTCTTGTAAAGGGTATAAAAAAAGTGTTTTTCAAACACTGTGTCTGAAGACATATTAAGGACAACTCAGGAACAGGTGAGACTCTAGACACACTTCTAACAATGAGAATTGAATGAAAGATTACAAATACAGGCAAAGTAAAAATACAAATATGCTCATAAAGAATCAGCAGCTTATCTGAGAGGACGCCAGCCTACATCAAGCCACAGAAAACGGTTCAGTACATGGGTGTTTTTTTTCTGAAACCGAAGCGCTGGTGCAAATTTTTGGTTTGCTATTCTGTTTAAAATTTTACGATTACATAAACAAGTATATGAAACTAAATCTTAAATGAAGAAAGTCTACTTATCAAATAGTTGACGAACATGGTATAACAGTTGAATGCCTTATGCACCCAAGTAGCTTTCTTGTTTAACAACTATCACACACTGTTAGTGTGAAGGAACGTAATGCTGAGGTATGGGCAGTACATACCTTTTCATGGAACCTGAGAGTTTTGATGTTGTCAAAGATGTTCAGCAGATGTGCCTGTATATTATGAGAGTCTGATGCCTGGCCAAGAATTTCTAAGAGAGCAGGATCTGACACAAAGAAGAATCGTGGAAATAGAAGGCGCTTTTTCTCCAGGTACCTACATTTTTTAAAAAATATGGTGGAGAAGCCAGGAGTAGACTGTAAGTGGATTAGGTTAATTTATACATCCTTTTCTCTTTGAAAGTGGTATTTTTCACATTTTATCATTCCAATTTTTAGCTGTGGCAATGACAATTTTTATCCAACACACCTTCATGTTAAGCATCTACTTTAAAGCTACTCTCTTAGCACCAGAAATCATTTCACAGAAACTTTGTATTATTTGCTATAATCTAAACACCAGCAAAAAGAAACTAAATAAAAATAAAATATTTTTACAAGAAGTCTGTTACTCGCCATTTAGAACCCTCATGTTAAATTTCTTCCAGATTTGTGAGAGGTTTGAATAGAACGTACAGATCTAGAGCGCCTTCTGGATTGAAACTAGGCTGGAAAAAGCTTTGGTTTCAACAGAGAGAGACAGTGAGTGGCAGCTTAGTCACAAATCAAAGACTTATCAGTGAGCTGCTAGCAATTTCTCTGGAGGTGTTGTATCATTCTGCTAACTTGTTTGCTCAGTTCAACTGAATCCATAGTAGAATAAGAATATGATCTTTGCACAGTTCATGGCACAATACTTGAGCAATTGCTCTTTCCCTAGGTACACAATGCACAACCATCTGGCCAAGACTGGTCTTGTAATAATCTTACCCTGTGAGTGATTTCTGACAGATTTCAAGCTGTTCCAGTAAATGTGGTAATAACTGTCCCATGATTTCATCTCCAACACAGCACTGAACAACATTGGGTGTTTCATGAGCTCGGGTCATGATCCTTACCCAGGATTTATCAATGTTAGAGAAACGCTTTGCTTCCTGTTGAAACATGACAATGAATGTAGAATGGAAGAGATGGATGAAGGAAAAGAGGGAAAAGACGCTTGCAGAATTGGCACCCAGTAATCTCACCAGTAATCTTCTCACTAATAATCATGTGTCTTCCTGAAATTTTTCACCTTAGAAAACCACAAGTCTTTCTGCTTACAGAATACAGCTTAGTTCATACTTGGCTGTTGAGCCAGCTACCTGCCTTCTCTTACAATCATTCTTAGAGCAGAAGACCAAAAACTCATTAGGCTTGAATTGAATGCTTCAAATATGAAGGTTTTTTTCTAAAAACTAAAGTTAATTTTTAACTTGAAATGCTACATAGGAAAGGATAAGGATTCCTAGGTACTACTAGGCTACCGGTAGGTACAGTAAGCTAGCCTATGTAGGCTAGGCTACTACTAGACACAACATCTGAATACATGTTGGTTAACAGCTTTACAATCTAGAAGGAAAAAGATCAAGTAGCTCACACAATTTTATTATTCTTTCTAACACAGTACCTTCCACTGGCATTGCTTACCTAATTTCTTAGCAAGGATATTTTTGTTAAGTAGCAAAAAAATGAAGTTTATGTTACTGCATCAATTATGACATCACAGTTAAATTTTATTCTTAAAATGTAGATAAACAAACTGAAAAAAAGGCATGTCTACAAACCTTTGGAAGCTGCTTTGCTATGTCACCACCAACAAAAACAGCTTCTAAATAAATCCACAAGTTCTGCACAGTCAGCCAGTTCTCAATGATATCTGTTGTGTTGGAAAGATAGTGCACCCATTTCTGAATCTGTGTCTTAAAGGGTGTGTTGTATCTACCAAAAAAAACCCAAACAAAACAAAACAAAAAACGCCTTGCTTAATTTCAAGAAGAAAACAAGATTTGTGAAAACCAGCATATTACTTGCAAGGATAAGGAATAATTTTGCTGGTTATATATTTTTCAAGTGAAAGTATATACTCAATTCAGCTAGTTATCTGCTCTAAATCAAACCAGCTCCAACTTGCTGCTTTGTACACATGGTGCACAGCACAGCTCTGATCCAACAGAAGCTGAATAGCAGCAAGATTACAATTTCGCTCTAAGGTAAAGCGGTTTCAAAAAGGGACTATGCAACATCTTTAAAGCTGTAAGTCCCAGAGTTTCTGAACTCTCCTGAATCCTTGCTTTTGAACATCTGCCTGATGATCAGGTTCTGCGTTCCTTATTTTACCTGTGTGCTCTGGCATGCGAAACCAGACAAACTGAAGCTCAATTTAACTGGGATTTTCAGCACCTTTGGCATGAGTCAATGACCTACCACGGGGGCAGAGTAGCAGTGCCTGTAATGCCCATGGTACGCATGCCACAACTAGGTAGTGTTCTCCCTTATATCCCCACTTTCTTGCATCAATGAAAACTGTCCATTTGTTTACTCAGGAAGCCTGAACTGCACCCATATGCTTTGAAAAGAACTTATTGGAGGGATACACACAATAAAAACTAGCCCATGAACAGTTCAAGGACAAGCAAGTTCTCAGGTTTTATTTAAACATTTATTTTCTTTCTCCTCTGTGACAGATTTGTTCAGTAAAACAAATATTTTGCTAATATTTTAATCTCTTCCCTCATTCCTCCCCTCCCTGTCCTGTTACCTGTTATTCATGAGAGAACCGAGAATCATCAAGCTGTCCTCCATGGTAGTAATTGTTTCTGATGTGCTGTCACCTCTTAAAAGAAGTTCCCCACGGGTTTTAAAGTTTGCGAAGATAAATGTTTTGTTATCCCATTCAGCTATCACTTGTTTCAACTTCTGCTCAATGTCTCTCTCCTTCACAGCACTTATGCAGATATCCTTTTAAATAGATAGGATGTCAAAACAAGCTATGAATGCTTCAAGTCTCTGGTATACAAATCTAACACTTGTTTCCATTAACCCTAGGTAAGGCTGATTAGCAATTATTTACAAAGTGGAAAGATCTACAGATAAACAAACACCATAGCTAATAATCTGTATCCCATATCACGATATAGTCAACTTCAGGGGGAATAAAAGAATAACATAGTGATTACTTTTCATATCTTTAATATTGCAAAGTAAGGTACCCTCGCAATTTAACTCGCAGTTAATGATTTGAAGTTGCACGATTTGAAAAAAAAGAAGTTGACACCACAATATATTTGTGTTGTTATTTTATACAAAAAGTTAAATTGATAGTCCATTTCTCTCTTCTTTCTTTAGAAATATTTTGTTTTCCTTCTCGCTACTATTACTCTTACACTATTCGAGCAGATTGTTTTATTTCATGCATCCATTTTTCTTCCTTCACAATACCTCTATTTCTTCTTTATATCTTAATAGTGGAGCTTCCATTATATCCCTCAGTTTGAATGTTTCACTTTCCACATCAAATCTGTGTTCAGTGAGATCTGTAATCTGCTTCCAGTGCCGAGGCATCATCGCTTTATTTGACATACGCTCAAGCAATGGGCAACATTCACTGAAGTCCTCAATGGTCTTCTTTAGATCAAAAAAGGCCTGCCATTCCTTCACGGCACGAGGAAGCTTACGGCACCTATGTAGAGGTAATGCAAGCTTTTTCAAAAAGTTTCAAATATTCTTTCTTTAAAACCAAGAGTATATGGTTTTAACAGCAGAAAACGTACCTTCCAAATTCAGGTTACTTGTAGTTAGAAACTTCCATATGTGATTCTGCATGTGAGAAAATCTCTTTCCAGTCTATTTCAATGACTAATAATTGGGCGGGCACCTACAGACTCCTCTTAAAGAGTGTAGCTGCCTAATTCTTATATACTCTGTTCAAGAAATCTTCAAAATCATCTGATTCAATCTTTTTAGCAGGTTCATGACACGCACTGCTTGGTGCTCTAGAAAAACTCTTACCCTCAGTACATGCAGTTTAATTCCTTTAATTATTTGATTTCTGGTTTGATGAAAAGTTCAGCTTTTATGCATGCAATAAATTCCATTTACTCTGAGTAAATGCATACTCAGATATGATTATTGGTGCTAACCAATTATAATCATATTTAAGAAATAACAAAAGAACTTCAGGCAACTTTACCACCGCAGAAGTTTCTCACCTCTTCTGAAACTCCAGAAGTTCACTGTTAATTTTTTCAATGTCTAATTCTGACCAAAGAATATCATAGTAGCCACTAATCGTGTCAATGACACTGTTATATAGTTTATAGAGTTTCTGTAACATATTCAGTTGCTTCTGTATTTCAAGCAGTTGAGGATACTGAGTAACTGGCAAACCAAAAAGATCTTCCCCACCTGTACAAGTAATATATTTCCGAAAAAGATTATCAAAACGATTCTAAGAAAGAAAAAGAAAAAAAAGATTAAATTAAATAAAATTAAATAACTAAGGATTCAAGATCTGGCATTATGCAGGAACTGCATTAGAGACTAAAATCTAGGAAATAATAGAAAGATATACAGAGATAATAACAGCTTACACTGTCAACAGTTTTGTCAATGATTTTCATAAGAAAAGTAACTTTTAGCTAGCTTGGAGGCACATCTTTAGAAGTTGACAGGAAACCACTTACTTCATGTGACACAGTGACAGAACAATAAATGCTAAGATTGAACTTGAAAGGTAGAGCATGACATCTAAAGCAAAGAAATATGGATACAGCAAATTCTACCTCTGCATGTATGCTGTGCAAATCTTTTATTGAAGAGCTGAACTAAGAATTATTGCCATTAAAGCAGCAAAGAGAAACATTTGAATTTATATTTCAATTGCAATATAGTTCAGGGAACATAGTAGGAAGTCAAATGAATAGCACTATGGGAAAAGGAAAAGCGGTGGAAATCATCATTACAGGAATAGATATTAATCATAGTTCAAAGAAACACTTCAACAGGGAAAATTGTCAGTTTAAATGGAAACATTTAATTCTATTGGAAAGAAAAAAAAAACCCTCCCCCCAAAATAACCAAAACACAATAATGAACACAAGAATAGCCTATAGTCAAATACACTAAACTTGAGAGTAGGCTTTCATCACGATATTTGAATCTAGTAATCATTATCTATGCAGCCTTTCTCTTAACTCCAACAAAAACAGCATTCTTTGCAAAAGCATAGAAAAATTCCAACGTAGCTTTCATTAAGTTAAAACAGACTTTGCCAAATCAGTAACCCTCTGTATCAATGACAATTAGTTCAACTACTGTGATTCATTCTCAGACCCTTTAGATGTTAGTTTACTTGTAATAAGTTATGTCTTAGAATTAACAATACCTGAAACATAGTAAGCCTGTCACTGGCTTCCCGAGGCTTTAAACCAACGACCAATGGCCCATTCTAAGAAAAAAAAAATTCCCGCCTTGCATCAGATAACAACTGAACCAAGAGATCACAGTTTTCTACTAGAACAAGCACTTGCTCTAAAAACAATTAAAAAACAAACAAACAAACAAACAAACAAAACACAATTCTCTTTCTAATGTAGAAATTGTCATTATAGTGTAAAAGCTGGGCAATCATAGTTCCTTTATCTAGCATTACTTAAAAGATCATACAAGACTAGTTCAGCTTCATTCATTTATATTTTGTACTTATATCTAGCATCAGAAAACACTTATCACATTCTAACATAATTTCTCATTAGTTCCAGTTTTCACATTTGCTCATGCTAACTGGCTGTTTAGCATAAACCTAAAATATATCCATTCTTAATCTCTAAGAAGTGATTATCAGCATTACATACTTCAGTCACATACAAAACAATAACCAAAGCCTGCCCTGCACTGAAACTCAAATACCATATTAGCAAGAATAAACATATGCAACAGTAGAGGTCCATCCCATCAGTCAAATCCAAAATCTTTCCATGCTCCCACTGTTCCTCAAAAACTCCTCTAATACAATAAAATACAAATACTTGCCTGATCATAATCTGAATAGAACTGTGCACAGTCTTCAGTAAAAGTCTTCACAGTACTAATAAGCTCTCCTCTGAAGTTTGGCTGCAAAGCAACGAGCTCATTCTGCACTTCGTTTGCACGGATTAGCAGCTTTTCCCAAGTGTAGTGCAAAGTGTCCACCTTTTCTGTCTCTTCCTTGGCAACAAGTAGATCATATTTGTTCAACATAGCATAGGATTCCTGTCAGAAGGTTGGATCAAGATACATAAAATGATAAGTTAACTTGATATACGTATACGTACGCTAACATTTTAAATTTTTAAGAACGAAGAATGATCTGTTAGAAAATCTGTTCTTTTTTTGCATATCCGTTATCACACTCTGGTAAACCAATACCAAACTGGAAGAAACACCAGAATTTTATTATCTCACAACATTGGTTTCCAGCAACATATGAACACTCCACATACTAAAACCCTTAGTCAAGTTTCACAAAAATACAACTGAAATTCACTTACTGTAAATTAGCACAGGGTAGGGTAGCAATGAACCTGTGGCATAACAGTTTCATTTGAAAAATTTTGTATGAAGTGGAATTATTTCCATTTATGTTTTCCAGTTTGATCAAACTGCAGTTAAATTGCAACAATAGAAATATAACTATCTGTCCACCATGCCACTATATGGAAAATACATCAATCTCCCTTTCAAAAACCTGTAGTATGGCTTCTTGTGCCTAGGGACTTGAGGCTCCTGATTGCAGAACTGGAAACTTACAATAAAATTATGGGCAATCAGGAATCATGAACACATTGTAGGAAAAAAGAATTCTACTGAACAACTAATCAGTGGTGCATCTTGCCACACTACAGCCTTCTTAAATACATACTCTGGTCAGGAATGCAGAGAAACAGTTACCATTTGGGTTTAATTCTGCCATTTGTCAGATGTTCGATAAATGTATTCTATCATTTTAACTTCCTTAAAGAAGTCAGTTGCTTATGTTTATTTCAACCTATGATACAGCTGACTCAAGCAATCACTCTTGCACCTTCTCGTATAGTTTTCCTAGCATTCAGATTTTCCTTCTCTGTAGGCTAAGCTAAAAAAAAAATAAATTATGAAACTAATTCCTTTTCATACACAGACTTCTTCTAAAAAGCATGAAAAGCTTTCTTGCGTTAAATATCTCTATTCTCATCTTCCTCTTACCTACATCATTCAGTTTTTGCACTGCTCCCTGAACCACCGCTCACCTCAGCAAATTTACATTTGTTCAAATCAAAAATTTACACAAAAAGATTTACAGGAACACAGTAGGTCTTCACCCAACATTCAACACATATTAAACCATACATTTTCAAAGTTCTCTGTTAAGCTTTCACCCAGAAAATAAACTGCTCTGTTGAAACAGTACCCATACATGCAACATTCCCACTAGCTACCTCAATGGGCCCAACTTGAGAGTCTATGGAGATCTGTAGTTCTCTGATCTCTTTTAAAGCTGACATGGCTATTCTGATATCATCCAGGTCCGTGATGCTGCGATTTAACTTCTTGCCAGTCTCCTCTATAAAAGTCAAAATTGCTTCCATCTCGGTTCGGTACTTCTTATTACAATGATACCCCAACAAAGTCATCCAGGCTTTGGTTTCTGATCTCAGTGCTAGCTTCAGATCAGCTAAAAACATTGAACAATTAATAGATATTAGATATTGTAGATATTTTTTAAGATGCACTTTTAATCTTTTTTGCAACGTGTGTTCTCTTTGGTGCCAGTTCCATTTTTTCAGTCTAACCATTCGCGTACAGAGAAGATGAAATCACATGGACACTTCTGAGTGGTTGATTAGATTGCTTGCAATTCAGGATTACTTTCCTCCTAATCCTCTCAGAATTTGTCATCTTTTCTACTGGAAAGATCAGCTAAAAACATTGAATGATGAAGAGACACTAGATATTATAGATGTTTTTTAGGATGTACCTACTGGAAAGATGAGGCTGGACTCCATACTTGTCATCTTGTTCATATGTCATTACACAAATTTCCGTTCTATACATCACTAACAAATTGATTAATATTCTCATCTAAGTCTAAAATCTTTTAAAAAACTAATCTTAAAAAAATAATGTGTGAGAAAAAGTAAGAGTTTGATTATGGAAGCTGAAGAAACAAGTTTGATCTGACATTTAATGAAACCAAACGGTCCATCAATCACTTAAGTTTTATCTGTAGCATCGGTGGAACCAAGTAACTGCTAAATAGAAGGGGTTTCAGATGTCATATTGCATGCAGCCAGGCAAGGAGAAAAACAAGATAAACTTATCATCTTAGTCCCAGCAAATATGTACCCCTGGGAATCAGTGACAGAAGGATAGGCAAACATCTACCATCCACCCCATAAAGTGAGCAGAAGTATCCAGCTGGGGGAAGAAACTCCAGCTGAGCCTCACAGATATCCCTGAGTTAGTGTTTTGTTTGCATGCATTTATAGCCAAAACAGCAAACAGCCCTTCCCTCTCTCTTTCTCCCTCCCATTTTAACCTAGTTCATCCATCCAAAACTAAGCCGCATCTCTCCTTCCTACTGAAGTCAGA
This sequence comes from Lepidothrix coronata, assembly GCF_001604755.1. Classification (NCBI taxonomy): domain Eukaryota; kingdom Metazoa; phylum Chordata; class Aves; order Passeriformes; family Pipridae; genus Lepidothrix; species Lepidothrix coronata. Next base: position 941,513 of record NW_016690338.1, on the reverse strand, counting down.
AAGTATATGTCTCCAGACAGAATTGAAAAGTTGAACTCTACCTGTGTACATTGCAATAGCTCCCACACATATGTATTCTGGCTCTGAATCGATTTTTAGCTCCAAGTCTTGGAAATGCAGAATTTCAGATTCAAATTCAGAGAGTAATGGGTTTCCCATCATTAATTTATCAATGGTTTCCTCCTTGTCCCTCTGCCATATATGGTGGTAACAACTAAAACTCTCCAAAGCTGTAAGAACCTCCTGAAAGACATTAGAAGTTCAAAGAAAGATTTGCAGCATCACATGTATAGGATATATATGATTTCTTAGCAGCTGCTCATTAGAATACATTAAGACTCCATAGTGGAGCAGGTTGAATCACCTCACTAAACAGAAGGCTGCTGGTAAAGTTATGCTAAACTAAGTTCCATTAGGGATCCCAAGTCATGCCAGGAACTGTATGCTGATCACATTCAACTTGTCAGATCAGTTTAAGCATTTTTCCAATTAAATGATTCTTCAGTCAATAAAATCTTAGAAATCAATGTGAAGTAAAACACTCCTTTAAGACTAGGATACAGTACACTTGTCCTTCCCTACCATTTACTGGACTGGCAACTGTAACCTCAGCTCCAGGGCCCAACATAACAAGAACAATTCATTCTCAAATAATGAAGTTATGAGACAAATTTTTTTAACATTAATTTCTACACTCCATTCATGTCTCTTTGACTTGAATATCATTTAAGGATGTGCAAGAGAATTATTTTTCTAGTTTTCAGAAGTTCAGAAAAATGTCAGAACAAGGTAAATCATCATCACTGCAGCTAATTAAACAAGTAAATGAGAGATGACTACTACAAGAGATAATTCACATTATGACATCATAAATAGAGTGCTTTCAGGTATTTAAACCTGGTTAACTGATAAAAGTTTCGAATTACAAAATATTGAGTATCAAAATACCAAGATAACCACCCACCATTATCAACATCACCTTAGTCTTCAGCACAAGCCTCTATGTCATTGTGGTAGTTATGCTTAGTACCACTGAAGTCACAGTGGCTTGAGTCAAAAATTTTCACCTGGCAAGACTCTTGAAAGGTTGCACCAGCCCCACAAGAAGCTGATGCAGAGTTCCCTAAAGAAATATCAGTTCAATACCTACAGTTTACTAGGGATTGCACAGAATAGGAACAGGTCATATAAATGATGAATATCCATTAACCTAAATCCTAACTTCCACTAGCAAACCCTATGCTGCACTTTACAAATGCCAAGCTGAAAGCCAGTTTTCTTCCAAAAACCTCCATAAGCTCTTCATAATGGGTCAGAAATCTTGCTGGCTTCATTAGAATTTCTATGTGAACAAAACTGTATTTAACACACTTGTATTATTATCAGTTGTATATTAAATGCACACAACACAACTATGCCTAGATTTTTTTATGATGTTTCAATTTATATAAAATTCAAAGCCTGCTAAATTTTGGAACAGAGTAAACTTAATGCATGTTACACCTTTAAAGTGTTTTTGCAAATTTTCAGCCACATTTTCCATCCACCATACTACACTTTTTCATTACTGTGTTTCATCACAGCTTTAAATGCCCACCCTTATTGCCCAAGGTAAAAGTAATTAAAAGTAATACATTATTACCCCTTGGATAGTCATATTAAATTAACATCTCAATTGTCTTACCCTTTTTGTAGAATTGATAGCACTGCTGAGTAAAGATACTAATTTAATAATTTCTTTGTTCTCTGAAACACTCTTGAAGTAGTTTTGGCTTTGTACTGGATCAGATGAACTGAGTGATGCTGCATCTGATACACTATCTATAAAAGCAGATTCCAATACAAAAGCAGTGTTAAGACAGACATACTGTTTAGACCAAGTAAATTCCTATAGACAAAAACTAATGATATATTTTTCAATAAACATGCATTTTAAAGTTAGGTGTTCTTATTAATCAAAAAGGCAACTACAAGTCTAGGAAGCCGCATTTAATTGCCACAAATTCATAAACCTCTCCATTTTAGACAAATTGCTTCATCTAGGTACCCTGTCAAGTATGGAACAAATTCCACTCCAATCTTTCAAACATAATCTTTCCTTTTCTCTCATGCCTCCACAAGGTTTATCCTGTATACTTCACCAAGATTTGCATTGAGCAAATCTATAAGTATTTTTTATTTTCTGAAATATCCCACAACTGACAATTTGAAATACAAATTAACATTAACTGAAAAGATGATCATAGCCAGTCCCCAGAAAGAAAGATAAAAGGAAGGTCCATCAGTTAGCAAATATCAACAACTTTGAGTTTACCATCATTTCTTATTTCATCTCACGCAAGAAAAATTCTTAGTCTTAGTTTTGAAAGACTAATTTAATTTCTTAACCAGTTCAAGTATTACTGTCCTACTTTTTAAGTGTATAAGAGTGCTAACTTTAGAAGATTCAAATGTATTTTTAAGTACCTCAAGTACAATGTAGAACAATTAATTCGGCTAGATTTTAAACCATTTCAGAGAAAGAAAAACCAGCAACCAAAGATACTGTCTTAAATTTCCCTGAACTAATGCCTTCAATAACTTAATTCAACATCTGATCATAAGGCAGATTAAGATAAAATCCTTTCAGAAATTCTAGTCCATTCAATCCTCTGCAAAAGCCTCTCTCTGCCAGTGTTGCAATTTATACAGATATTTCTATTCAATACCAGATTTTGTGTAAGTTCAACTTACCCTTCTTAAAGGAATTTCAACAAAAGTTTTAAGATGCCGTTTGAACATGCCAAGTTACAAACCACACTGGCAAATGATGAAATATCTTTTGTGTAGCAATAGTGACTACAAGTGTTTTCTATGCTGCCCACGTTGGCACCCTAACACCCTTCCACCTGCTGCAGGTAAAACCCAAAGCAGTACAACTCTCCAAGAAGCACAAAAAAATCCCTTTACTCAAAGCCACACAAGGACAAGTGGCAAACCTGTTTTCTAATCACGAAGAGATATCTTCTCTGAGGCAGTTTAAAATCTATGAAGATTTTGATGTATTTTGTAATTACTATCCTTCAACACATTCTCTATAAATCACATTTACCTAACATTCAAATTTAATAATGTCAGAGTTTATCATTACCATGGATGGGTCTTTTTCCAGTCTCTTTCATTCCATCATCAGAATCGCTGTCTCTGCTCTCACACTGCAACACAGCAACTTTTCTCTCTAACATTTTCCTCTGAGGAAGAAATAATATTTATTTTCTGTTTGCAGCAGTTTTGAAACATTAGTTTTAAGTAAGGCCATTAAAGACACAAACCTTGGATCTTCTCTCCTTACTCCACTGCCCAACTCCTTTCATTACTTTCACAATACTATTTACAGCTTTATTAAGCATCTGCTGTACCTCATCCAAAGAGGGTGTCATGATGATATTAGGGATAGATAAGTTAATACTAGTCCTAATCATAGGACAAACACCTTTTTTCTGCTTAGAAGCACTGTGATTTTCTAAATGCAAGATAAAAACAGAAGAAAAAAAAACAAAACAAAAAAGGTTGTTCATATTTTTTTTCAAGACATCAAAATACACATTGTATTGATATAAAACAACATATATATATATATATATATATCGTAGTGCTGAGTGTAATTTCTTAAGGGAAAAAAGATTCCTCAGTAACTTATAAGATGTATTGCTAAACTCTACAGCAGCACAAAAAAACCAAGTGCCAATCTATTTATCTCCATGAAGCTCCTCTTCAACTTGTTCTTTGCAGCTAAACTCTGTTTAGCAGACAATTCTGTTATCTGGTTTGTAATCCCAGTTAAAATATTACATTGGGCACAAAACCTCCCTGGAACCTCATAATACTGTATGTCTTATATGCTACAGAAACCAAACACAATTGCCTTTATTTTTGTTTCTTAAAAGAATGTAACAATAAAACACTTCAAAAGTGTTCCATCACTGTGTATAGAAATATCAGAAGGTAATTAATAAGAGAAAGAGAACACACCTCCTTCTCTATTGTTTTTTTTAATACAGTTTTATGTAAAGCCAAGACCAAACACTTATCAATTCCAGCTCCAAATAAAATATCCAGCTTCAGAACAGTACAGTTAGTGCTAAGAGCATTGACTAAGAACAGTACAGTCAGAGCATTGTAATGACACGTTCCTACTGCCACAGGAAAAGAAAAATTTTTTGGGAAATATGTAATGATAGCAATTTAACAAAAAAGCTTAACCAAACTCCCTTTGTTTTACCCTCTTTTACACTCGTGACTCTTTTTATACAACTATGAGATATTAAATTTACATATTTCTTTTTACAGCCTAGAAAAGCAATGTACTGCAATATGGACACCTAGGAAGTTGATTGTGGAAGATGTATGGATGCGCTTGCGTAGGGTCTCCAGAGTGTTTCGAATTACTTTCAAAAGGGCATCAATATTACGATTATTGAAGTAAGAAAGCAGTTCATTGGCTTCTTCCTCTAACTTTTCTAAATCCATTCTCTTCCTCTTGGCTGTAGGAGACAGGTCAGCCCATATCTCACTGGAATTTTGGGAGAAATTCAAGCTTTTTGATCTTCTTTCCTCTTCTGTTGCTAAAACATCATAAATCTAGTTAGTTAAATTGACTTAAGGGACTTGAAAACACAACATAGCACCACCTCCACAGGGCTCCAAAATTATTTTTAAAAAGTGCAGAATGATGCATTTGTAATCTGTACCTGAATGTAACAGTCCTTTTACTTCTATCCACCTTCTCTACTCAGTAGAAACTGGCATGGCTCGCTAAAATTCAGACACTATTTCTTATACTCTCTCTCTAGGAAGTGCAACAATTAACCAAGGCCTGTAAATAGCTGCTCCTATGGCATTAACATTTCAACATGCAAGTTAGATTAATAATATTAACCTATTTTGCAGATAATAAATGATTGTTAAGTGATGCGTTTCCCAGGCAAATTCAAAGAAAAGTCTTTAGACATTAGATACTCTTCAGGACTTCAGTCAGCTAAGCTACAATATCCCCCTTCACATACTGTCATCATGAAAAAGAAACACAAGCACCCATCTTGAATATAATCTTCTTACCTGTATTTTTGAGCTTTTTTTCACCACTAGGTACAACTGACCTCTCATCTTCTTTACTGATCTGTACCTCGGTGTCAAGTAACATGTCAATCAGATCATTAGCAGCAGCTTCCACCAGCGAGCTTTTTAAATGTAAAGACTGAGAACCTTTTACACAGAGCTCCTGTTATCAAAGCAAAACAAAGATATGCTCTTATCTTCACAGTTCTTATGCCAATTTCACAGCCATAGCAGCCTTTATTAACACAAATGTCAAAGCCTAGGATTTGTGAAAAACCAGATCAATATACAACATTATTTTTAAATTGATTTGTTCCAAACTATTTAGTGTTAAATTCTGTGATGTGCCTAACAAAACATCATAATTGTCTTTCAAAATTGCTTTGGCTTTTTCCCTAAATCACATCATTCATCCACAGTTAATATCATGAATCAATGTTTATAAAGCCTAGTTCCACTAAAAGGCTCCCAAAATTTTCTTAACTTTCCAGTGTAGACATGGAAGATTTAACATTTCTTTTAATCATTGCTATTTTACATTAATTGGCTGCACCATAATGAGTATTAGCCAATCACAGCTCCCATTTACATCTAGATGGGAGATAAAACCTATAAAAGCTGTATGTAATATTAGAAAAAATCAAAAAAATCACTAACTGGAGAGAGAAGGAATCAAAGAATGAGATTTAATAAAATTCAGAAATCTATTGAAGTATTGTGCATCTTTTTTCTTTAATACTTATGGTAAAAATTGATCAAGTATGCTTCAGCTAACTATAATTTTTAACTATAATGGTCATTTAATTTTTTTCTTCTTTGTTATCTTATATTTCTTTCAGCTTAATCAAACCTGGCTACCTTGTTTAATTAAAAATCACTAATTGGAAAAATTGAGCCATTTACAAGTTTCAGTCATTTCCACATTTTATGACACAATCTTTGACCTTCTTATTATGATTCTGTCTAGACAAGAGAGAAAGCAGATCTGATTTGCAATATCACAGCAATTGCTAAACAAAGTAGTCTGGAATTTTTCCACTGGATAACTAATTTTGTTGCAGTAATTTCTTTAGAAATTTAAAGACACATCTTAGGTGATAGAACTTATTTCTAGTCCCTTCTAATTAAAAACTACAATAAGCTGAAAAACGCTGTTACTGTTTTCATTGTACCTGTACCTGGGGTTCATATACCACTTACTCTGCTAACTCAAATCACTTGGCTGTTGTGGTGGTGTAATTGCCATGTAGCAGTTCAAGTTTTCAAGCTATCATAGAGTGCAAAGAAGTTTTTGTGCTCACTGTCACATGTTTGTACCCTAGTGAATATACATTTCAGTACCTGCCCAATCAGGAGCAGCAGGATCAACACAAACAACCATAGATTACGAGGTTTACAACCAACCATTAATTCCATATAATATTATCTAAAATTTTACTTTGTATTTAACAACAAGGTGAACTGTTACAGGGGCCAAAAGAGAAAAGACTAAATCATTAAATACACTAAGAAAAGCATAACTTTCATTCGTAGTATTTAGTGCTACAAGAGACCAGGGATGGGGTTTACCTACATGACTTTCTAAAATCTTTTTCAAAATGAAGTTTATTTCAGGAGAAAACACATTAGACATTATACCCTAAAATGCCAGAATATCACACTATTGCCTCATGAAATAATTCTGACATTCAATTTTATTATGACCTTAATCAACTTTCTAACTAACAATTTACATGCTTACAGCTAATTTTCCTCAACATAAAAGTATTTTGATGGGGTGCAGGAAGGGGCTCTTCACAGAACACCTTCACCCAGGTACTTCTGCATATATTTTACACACAGCATTACCAACTCGGGATAGCTTGAGATTAACAAAGATACTCAGGACACAATCATTTCCATAATATGTACTCTCTTCAGGCATCAGTGCCTTATTTCAAGGCACTAACAAGGAACAATGAAAAAAAAGATACTGTCACAGAGGCAAAACATTCTAATGATATCAAAGCATAAAAGAAACATCATACAGTAGTTGGCTTGACATTAAGAAGCTCAGAAAAGAACATCTCAGCTCAGACCTCTTTGCATTTGGTGCTTTTGTTCCTTTTTAAGGTCCCAGCCAAGCAAGCAGGGATTTCTATGCATATCCCATGCACACTTCATTAATTCTGCATTCAACATTTTTTATCTCATATCATAATTCAAAGTCATTAAACTCTTCTTTATGAAATTTTTTTCTTATAACCTTAGTCTTTTGGAGAAATTCCTCACAGCTCAGTGGTTCCTCTTCTGGCAACTTACAGAGTGGCACTCTATTCATTTCTTGAAGGACAGCATCAATACGAAATTCAACCAAGTCATTCACTCGATCAAGCAATAACTCCAGCCCAGCTTTTGAAGCAAACAGAAGATTCAAGGCAAGCTTAAAAGTTTGAAAAAATAGTCTTTCTAGAGTCCTGTTTAAATTTTTACTTCAATAAACTACCATACTCAATTCTATACAAATTCTACACCTTAACCAGTTTACTTCAAACATCTGAACTTTTACGGTGAGCTTCACTACAGAAATCATAATTGTCTTTTTGCATAACATATGCTTACCTAGCATATGCTATCTATATGCTAAAGATAACTATAATAGTATATAAATATAATATATTATATCATTATATATTATTTAATATACATGTAATTATTTTATTATACAAATATATATGAATAATTTTAAAGTATATGTATTTCAAACACAAATACATTTAATTGAGGGCTAAGAATATTTCATCTTGTCCTATAGCTTGAACTAGTTATCACTTGAAGAACCTACTAGCAACAGAAACTTTTGGCAAGTAAAATCTCTATGCTTCAAACAAACATTAGAAGCCAAATAATAGTTAACAAAAAGCAATCAGTAGAATTTTCACAGTTTAATAGCAATATGCTCTCAATGCTGAAATTGAGATAGCAGAAAGGTCCCTGTTCCAGACTCAAACTACTTGTATTATTCAAAATTAAATTGAGCATAATGCCAGGTTAGCATCCAAAATGCATTTTAATTTGCCATTTCAACTAAAGAAAATTCCTGCTCTAACTGCTTATGTAATTTCAAAAAACAAAATCTGTTTGATCTAGTAATTAAGCTGAAACAAAAGGAATCTGGTATCTTAAGCAACAATACACATCTCAGTGCAAACCCGTGATAAATCTTTCGAAAAGACTACAAGTTTACCTGTTTCCTAAAGCTGCTGTCCAAGTGCACATTAGTTTTAAAGATAAAAACATCTTTTTAAAGATGTTAAAAAACCAAAAGATTAATATGAAATGCTGTTGAGCAATGACAATGCCAACTGAGTTGAGGTATTATTCTGTGAGAAATTGTTTTGTACATTATAGAAACAAAAAGGCGAGACTAGGAAAAGTCTGAAACCCAGGAGCTCTTTTAAAAAGTAGCTATAATTCCTTGAATTCAGAATACAAAGAACCTTTTGCATGCTACTTTATGTTTTGTATAATCCTAACTGCCATCCCATCCATGTTGGTAAAAATTTGACAAACGTGAGACAAGAAGAAGATGGTGTTATAAAACAGAGGTTTCCTGCAGTACAGGAGAGGTTAAAATGACCTACCTAGCTTGTAAAAAACTGTATTAATGTATTTCTCAATATTCAAGGATGTCCAGGTCAGTAACATTAGACCTGGCTGGATAGCATCATCTATATTTGCTAGTCGAGGAACCATCAGTTGTTCAATAGGGTGTTGTATTTTCAGTTTAATTCTTTTGTATTCTGCCAGCATCACCTGAAATAAACAGAGAATAAAAACATTAGTTAATATACACTGTTTTGAATCTTTTCACATACACATATTTGTGAGAACTTAAACTAATACAGTTCACCAGGATGTACATTACTGAAACACTTAGGAAACGATAATTAGTTGTTTAGGAAAGGTTTTCATAATTTTTTGGCAGAAGTTTACTCTTTGTTGCTCTTTATATTAATGCAAGTATTACTTCACATAAAAACCAATCTTTGTAGATTGATTGCACTGGCTTTGGTTGAGATGGAATTAATTTCTTTCACAGTGGCTCACATGATGCCATATTTTACATTTGTCACCAAAACAATGTTGATAACACACCGATGTTTTGGCTATTGCTGAACAGTGCTTGTACAGAATTGAGGCCTTTTCTGCTTCTCACACTACCCTGTTGGTGACTGGGGACACACCAAAAGTTGGAAAGGAACACAGTCAGGACAGCTGACCCCAACTGACTAAAGGGTTATCTCATATTTACAGCATCATGCTTAAAAATAAAAGCTGGGGAAAGAAGGAGGGAGTGGGACATTCAGAGCTACGGTGTTTGCTTTTCCAAGTAGCCTTGTTTCCCAGAGATGGTTAAACACCAGTCTGCCAATAGGAATTAGTAAATTAATTGCTTATTTTGCTTTCCTTGTGCATGCAGCTTTTGCCTTCCCTATTAAATTGTCTTTATCTCAATTTACACGTTTTCTCTTTTAACCTTCGGATTGTCTCCCCCATCCCACTGAGGGGAGTAACAGAGCACCTGTGTGATGCTTGGCTTCCTATTGGGCTTAAATCATGAGATAGAAAAAGGTTGCAAATTTCAGTCTCTAAACAGGTGTTACAAAAAAGAAAAAGCCCAATTTAAAAAGTACACCTAAGTGAACTTTTCAGCAGTTCCAATAAGACCAGAAAAGTTCTTACCAGAACTTTAATATAGCATTCACTTTCTAATGCATCTTTAACCTGCTGATCTGGTTTCACATGTTTTGCAATAACTTTATGACTTAATATGATTTTTTTCATTTTAGAATCAAGTAATCCTTTAAAGTAATAGTTTTCTGGACACCTATCTTTGAATTTCCATCTAGAGTCATCAAGAACCTTCTGTTTATAGCAGACAAAATGATCCAAAGGATTTACATGAGAGAAAGGGAAGTTTTGGCTTCTCTTTTTTAAAGTATTCCACAGACATCTGTGAAAAATACTGGTGCCAGAACAAAGCTGCTCCTTGCTGGATGTTTTACACTTTTACTGTTTACCTTTACTGTTCCTCCCTCCCAGCTATCCTCTCAAAACAAAGTCTGTCCAATGTTGACTTCACTATTGGATGAGAGATAAATTGCTTATCATTTAGAAAGCAGGCAACAGCATGAGGCATCTTGTAAGCCCCGTTTCCTCCCCATCCTCATCTCTCTCCCAAACTCTGCAGTGCTTCCCTAAATACATGCATCTGAGAAGTGACTTCACAGAGAGCATGAAGGCCAGAAATTCTTTTTAAAAGTCCCTCAGGACAATCATACAAATGAAAAAATAGATTTGTCAATGTTTTCTTATTGCATAATAGTTGAGATCTTCATTTTTCCTCTTCCATATGTATAGAACCTAGACATCTTAATGTATGCTACACATATATAAAATAACTAAAATAAACCCACGTGCAAATTGTTGACAATCTTCTTATACCAGTCTCTCTGATGTTGAATAATACTGGCAAATGGTGGTATTTCAAGGCACATGTGAGCCATGCAATCTGTTTCTCTGATTAAAGTTAATATTTGAGGGTCAAAATTCACAAATAATTCTCCTGTTTCTGGAGCTTTTACCAAGAGAGTTGCCTGAAGTCCTCTTTTAATTAATTCAATCTGCAGGAAACAAAGTCATCATTCGTGATCAGACAAGTCACTACAACAAAATACTTTGGTCTGGACATAAATATCACTTTGGCAGATAGTAAAATCCAGTATTGCTGACAATAGGGATTGATATGGTATGAATCCACAACAAAAACTTATTAACACAATCTATATGTACCCAAATGCTTAACAACATAACCGATCTTTATCTGACAGATATTTTTTCATTTGTTCTTGGATATCATAAGCTGCATTCCACAGTCCAAAACCAAATCAGAGCTACAGACTTTCTTTCTTCAACTATCTTAAATCTGAACTCTCATCTCCTTGGAACTTATTACACATTCTACAATGAGGCTGCACTCAACCTTCTAAATGAATAGAAGTGTTCTTGGATAACTTCTTCATATATCTTTCGAATAAACTTATTCCCATTTCTCCTTTTGCTTGTTTTCCAATACCTAACAGATAAACCACACTCCAATTTTAATGGCACTCCTAATTATATCCAACCTCTAAGCAAATCTTTTAAAAGATAAAAATTAATGTTTATTATAGTTTGGGTTTTTTTAATCCTTAAAAGGAAAGCCTAATCATGCAATTGGTTTAACTGCCTGATTTAAATGTTAGAATACCATTTGTTCTCTATGTGAGAAGGGAGAGCATTCATAAGATCATGACACATGAAAAATTTAGCTGATAGCAGGAAGAAGTCCTGCCTTAGGCAGGGAAATCTTTCCTACACTAAAAACTCTGCTGCTATTCCTATCTTCCTACTGTCCTTTTGGCAACGTAATTTTATTGTTCTTTATTCACTCCTCAAATTTCATGTATCACATTACATTGAAATGGAGCTTGGTTTTAGGCAATAGTTTCAAAACCCATTGATATCTTTCAGTGTACTTTCTTTTTTTTATGGAACACAGAAAATTCACACTGCCTTTCAATGTCTAAACTATAGATGTCTATACTGCTTATTTCAGCAGTATTATGTGTTATCAAGACATTTTACACAGCATTTTTCAAGAAATCACGTAACCATGTTTTCTCAGTGAAGTTTTCATGCTCTACCCACTAGTCGCAGAAAAAAAAAGCACAACTCCCTTAGATAGAAGCTCAATTTTTTCTGCAAAGTTCAACAGAAAATCTTACTGCACTCTTTTTTGGACTTCAGACCCATTATTCCCACTATCAGCTCTTCCTCTCCTGTTTATGTATTTTTTCCTCAGGTAATTTACATCATTAAGGTAACAGAAATTGGTAATGGAAATAAAGGGTACATTGAAGGCATGAATCTTACACTGCTGAAGAATTATAGTAACTTTCACACTTCTAGGTATTGTATTATTTTAATACGTCCAAGTGGAACATCATTTGCTATAGCACAAAAATAATGGCCTTAAATCTTATGCTATTTAAAAAACAATAACAACAACAAAAACCTGGATAAACAAGGTAATCCAGTAACAAGCAGACAAAAGGAGGGAAAAATGTTTGGAAATATCAGAAAGTGCCACTTCGCTTAACTATATACACTGTACGGAAGAATAAAAAGTAGGAGGAGCTACCACCCTATTTCTGTTCCATTTGTGTTCCCTACAGGACACTTCTCCCCCTCTCGTTTTGCTTTTGTTCAGGAGTAGAGCAAGAGCTCCACCTTGTGTTCTGTGACACTCATGTCCACACCCGTCTGCACTCTCGTTTCCTCGAGAGACAAGACTACTGGTCAATAGTCACATTTTCCTGCCGTACCTGGTAGACAAGTGAATTGATGTTAAAGTGGGTATACTTTTCATATATTTCCACATGTGTACGTTTCAAAATTTGAAATTGTGATCCCACCTTTTTTCCCACCTAATGAGTATACTGTTGCAACAGGTTTAGCAAATTTATATGGCTGCCAAGCATTATTTGATTCTGCTATTGGAAAAACCAGACAGTTACTTTTAGCACAGATAACGATTGAATCACTGATTACTCAGATCTCATAAAGAAAGGCACCAGTTCAGGTGCCTTGGATGTTATAGTCATTTTGCAAAAGATGAAAGGCAAATGTGCTTGACAGCTCCATCGAGGCACAGTATGTGTCAGAAAACTCTTCACCCCACACACAATGATCTTGTATCACAGTCTGAAGAACATGGCAGAGACGGAGAGGCAGCTAAGCCTACCACTGAATGTTCGTTATACATTTCCTAATAAATATTTTACTTTCTAACTTCTTAGTTATAATGAAGGTCTTTCAGTTGTTCCCAAATTCAGCTACAAGTGCTACAGGCCCTATTTCTTAATAGGAACACTTTTTTATAAAGTGCCTTTTCTTATTCCATCTGTCACTTAAGAGCCATCCTAAGGCTAAAGTTTAGCACACCTGACTACTGCTATTAACCAGACATTCCTTCACACTGCTGTAACCCAGCATTTCACTAAGGCCTGAAATGATGGGAATCCAATCTGGTCTGTAAAGTAGGATGTTATTACTCTACCAACAAAAAAATCCACCACCTTTTGGGGTTTGGGTTTGTTTTGTTTTTTTTTAATATCCTAATCAAAATCAACTCTCTTACCTGCTGAAGCCATTCCCTGTGGTAAATCACCTCAAATTTCATAAGAACTTTTGCTACTTTGTTGTAGTTGCGGATTACGCGCTTGCCATCTGGTGTTTGCAGAACTGCTGGGTGCCTTTGGAAAGTCTCCATGGGCTCTTGGATCCTATGGAATAGATGGCGTGCCCACAAGATCTTACCAGCTATTGGAGGCAGATTACGGGCCAGTGGAGGGTCCTGCTTGTGCCTGCTGTAGATCTTACAGACTGTTTCGATGTCATGGCCATAGTTTTGAAATATTTTCTGATACTTTTCATCAATGCCAAGATTTGGAATTTGTAATCTGCTTAGAAAAATAATAATCATGAAAAAATTCTTTCAACCCTTCTGAAATCTTCTAATGCATGGTTGGAAAATACAGTTGTTCCAGATTCCCTTGCATGCTACTTTATAACTACTTTATAACTCTTATAACCACTTTAGCAGCAGTTTTCAGTTTGAACAAATGCTGGCACAACCTGATTCCAAACAACCAAGATTTACACCAGATGATAAAACTTTCCAAGTAAGCCTACACAGTTTCTGTTTTGTCACTGTTTTCAAACACTGGGCTGAAATTATGTGCAGCAAACTGTAACCAATTCACCACTAGCAGTCTATTCCATTAAACACATTATAATAAAAGAACTGACAGAATAAAGAGCAAGGCTGCTTTTCCAACAATGTTAATTTATCAAGACAAATTTCACTGTTTCCTAACAGAAGCATTTTCCTCTCTCCTAGCAGCACTGTGGTAACAAATTAATGTCATTGTTCAAGCACAAAGCTAAGGCAAATATGCTAACAGACACAAAGTATTCCTATACTGATGCTAATTTTGAAAGATGAACTTCAAAGTCCACTTACAGTTCTAATTTTCTGATACAAAAAAATATGGCTGTTATTCATTCAAACCACTGAAAAGGCAACCCTCAACAGAGCTGAAGAGCTGAGTGAGAAGAGGTTGAGTTGGTTTTGTTCGTATTTAAGGAGATGCCTCCTGCTCTGCTCCCCTCACTTTCCACCATCCTCAATGTCTCATTTTCATTGCCTGGCAGAGTTTTAGCAATCTAGACAGGACATAGTACCTTTCAAATTTCTGCAACATACTCAGTGCTCTTTGAGTGTTCAAAATATTTTCCAAGGTGATGTCCATGAAAATCCTTAACTGATCCTGAAGAAGAGCAAATAATTCTACATCAGAGAAGTCCATAAGGCACACACATCAAATATGCCAGGTATTATTTGACAGGATTTATTATGCAATATATTAGAAGCTCATTTTTTAATGTGAAACTATTCTCAATATGTATTAATTTTTCCTTTCTTTCTTCCCACAATAATTAGACAAAACAGTCAGTTTTTGAGGCATTTTCTTTCCTTGTTCCCTCTGTAGCTGTGCAACCAATAAAAGCTTTGGTACCCAATGTTTCACGATGCTGAGAGGCCTCAAAGAATGCTTGCTTACCTCTCTGGCAGCCAAAGCAAGACACACATTTAATTTATATTTTTTTCTACAGATACCTTTTCCTTCCACCAGCTTGTGATTTCAGAATTATGGGAAAGTTAATTATCTGACTTATTTGTAATATGCTCCCATTCACTCAGTGAAATCACTCATTTTCATGTTACTCTTGCTAGCATACACTAATGAAAAATCCTTTTGTTGGAGGCCCTCAATGGCGTATTCCATGAAACTAGTCTGAAAGATAATAAAAGGAACCTTTAAAGTGGAGATACATTAGAATAATTTTTCAATTCCAAAATATAAACTTTGAGATTTGCATAATTTGTTTGGTGGTAACTCACACAAAGATATTTTGGTTTTCATAAGGATTCATCAGTAAATTAAATTTGTATTTGAATCATAAAACCTACATGAAGATCATTTATCTCTCTGCAAAACTCTTCATAGTCTTGGTCAAAATCAGTCTTCCGTTGATCCAAAAAATTGTAATGCTTATTCTTCATGTTGTCAACAATGCTCTAAACAGTTTCACAGAAAAAGAAAATTATCATAAAAAATTTTTCTTATCAAAGAGACTTACCAACCAAAATATTTAGCACAGCTGGATGTGAACACTCATATTTTACCTTTGCTATTAGCTGTCAGTATTTGCTGAACAATATAAGCAAACCACTTGAATGATATATTTGCAGGAAACAAGTTGGTGTAATGGTTATATGAATTTCATTGTATTATTTACTTCTGTTTGAAGTCAATTAGAAATGACAGAAAACTCAGACTCTAACTTTTCATCAAAGACATTTGTTACCTATTAAACATTCTCTCATGCAGATGTTGATTTCTATTTAAAAGTTAACAAAGTTCAACACAGAAAAATATTTTCACATTATTATTTTCCATGTCATTAAAACAACTGATTTCATAGATAAACAGACTATTCAAAAGTCACAATAAGATGCAGCACATCACCAGCCTAGGACTTAGTATTCCTGGCTTCTCTTACACAGCTGCTGTCCACTCAAATGAAAGTACCTCTTAATCAACATCTCCCTTGAGCTGTACACACAGTCAAAGGATTTCTAATGATTAACTACTGTTCAACATCCTAGTAGTTCACCACAGTACAACCACAAAGCTCAGCATATTCTCACCAAAGCAGACTTTCACCATTTTATCATAAGTCAACTGAATTTAAGTTTTATTGCATTGCTGTAAATAAAAATTCCATATTTTCCTCTAACAAACCCTAGATATGGATAAGAACTGCAAAATAAGAACTTCCTAAAAATTTTCAAGTCACATAACTATAGCTATGGTCTGCGTCAAATACTTTAGTACCTCAATTTTGTCACTGTTAAAAAAAAAAGTACGATCACTTTTCCACCCTTTATACATACTATCCAGAACATTCTATGTAACATTTTTTACCTAAGCATATATAATTTCCCTTTATCCTCCTCCCCAAAAGAAACTGACTTCAGAGTAGCTGAGTTTCACACAAAGTTCTTACTTCAGCTTTGAGTGCTGCCATGGATAATGAGGTGCATCTGTATAGAATTTGCAGACTGCAGCACAATCTGGGCTAATGGTCACAGGCAGCTTTTCAAATACAAATGCCTCAAATAAATGAGATTCCTGTGTTCCAGCCTATCAAAATAGTGCCTTCATTGCATGATCTGGAAATTCTCAGCAACCTGAGTTGCTGAGAAGCCTGGTGGCACAGCTTTAGAGAGTAGCTCTTGGAAGCAAATTCAGACCAGTCCACACCTGTCCTGCCCAGGTGGAAAACTCTTGGATCAAGTTATGCTTTCAGCTGTGCCCTGGTTAACTCTCAGAAGACTACAGAAGAGAACAAAGCAGAAAAATGGCTACTGTGAAGGATGTATTCAATGAATCCAAACCTGAGAACTACAAGAGGGAGTAAATTGAATTAGGAAGGGCCATGGAATGCTCAGATTTTACCGTGTAGTTATTTAACTAAAGCAAAGTGATTGACTCATGGCCATAACAAAAAGGCAAAGGACAGGCTAAAGCAAACTAGAATGCCACATTTGCCTGTACTGCCACTGCATCACATGTGATCTCTAAAAGCAATCTACAATGTCCACACATTGAATACTTCTGATTTATTCTAATATTTAAAGGTGCCACAATTAGGATGCTGCACTGATAAAGATATGCAATAAAGTAAGCTCAGTAAAAGCAGGGAAGATTCTACTTGTTAGAAAAGAAAGTCATGTCAGAAAGAAGGAAGAAAAGAACATGATTTAGCACATCTATATTCTTAGAAGAGCTCCTTGTTGTTCAAGTCTCGCTTCTATAAAAAGAAAAAAGGATCAGAAAACTGCATAGTAATGCTAACAAGAAAAGGGATTTTACTGTTACAAAAGAAAAAAGCCTAAACTTGAAGAGCTTTCCAGTGCAAATCAGCTAAGTCCTTTCTCTTTCTCCCACACACTAAAAATAGCCATTTGTGAATTAAATCATTCTTCCCTCATAAAACACAAAGTCGATGATTGTACTCTAGATCTAGACCTAGAATACAGGTTTTAAGTAAACTTAATAATCTCTTTTGCTGGAATTGAGCTTACTATTTCTCTAGTGAAACAAATTAAATCTAAGAGTCCAAGTTTTTGCTTGGGTTATTTTGGGGGGGGGATGTTATTTGTTTTAGTTCTCTTTTCATTACTTCTTTCAAGAAATCAAAGTTCTATTTGTTTGTATTTATGCAGCACAGAAATGTGGCTGCTTTAACCCCAAGCTGCAAGGAAAATTTGCAGCATCAACCAGCATGTCAATGGAGCCAGCCTCAGTGGCAGACACTGATCAGCTACTCCTAGAATAATGGGCAAGAAATGAAGACAGTCTGCAATTCTGGTCCCAGCTAGCCTAACATTCGAAATGTTGGACTTCTCAATTTTTCTCCTGATCATAGCATGAAACCATGACTCCAATTACCCCTGTTACAAAGTCCCCCCATCTTACTGCTTTTTTCAATCAACTTTGATTTTAGCATACCTCTTTCACATGTTAAGTTGGACCTTTTTCACCTTGTCTGTTCACTTCCCCAGCAATCACATATTTAAATTGCTATTACCCAGTAATCTAAGCACAATTTCAGAGTTAATTTTTCTCTTGATAACCATTTCTCATTTTCATAATTATTTATTTTTTAAGGTTCAAGTTAGACTGACATGACATCCAAAATTTACTGTGTACCTCATATTTTGTGATCATTCCTTCCAATCCCTCTATCTTAGATTCCTGTAGAACTGAGTAGGTTTTCATAGTATTGAAAATATCTATTATCTTTATCAGACGACGATGAAAGGTTTCAAATTTTCCAAATATATATATCTCACTAAAATCAAATTGTCTTTCAGCTGGATTTTGTTCCAAATTTTCTTTTATCTTGCGAAAGCAATTTTGATACTCCTTAAAATAAAGAATTTAAAAGAAAAATGTCAAGCATATAACAAAAGGCATTGTCTTTAGCTAGAACAAAATTTACACAGACAGGTATTATCCTAACTTGATAGCAAGTAGAAGTTTCATCAACAAACAATCATGAACACTATAAAGATGGTAACAGAATTTGTCTCTGAAAACTAACCCAGCAACACATTTCATCAAATGAATGAACTACACAAATATGTATTTGTACACTTCCTTAGCTGGCATGAAATTCTGTTCACTCTATTTTATAGCAGGTCTTGATGTGTTTACTGGATAACCAAGATGACAACACAAATTTCAGTTTTCAGAGACTGAAAATGATTGTGTGCTGATTGTTTACTGAGTAATCATTATTCAAAAGTCACTTTCAAGAACAAAAGCCCTTCTAACATTAGAATGCTGCTCCATAGCAGCTTCCAGTTTTCATTCTGCTTTCTTAACTGGGCACAAACCTTACTCCAAACACGTTAAAATTATATTCTTCCCAAAGTCAAATAGTCAACAGATTTGCTTGAAATGGTTTCTTTCAATAGTAGTTTTCTTTATAATATAATGTTCATTATTTTTATCACATTTATGTATGAAAAACCGCACTTGGAGATATCAATACAAAGGGTTCACACTTTCCGAAGTTGTTACTGATTAAAATTTTATGTTTCAATCTATTTTCCTATTCAGGCCCTCCTAAATATCCCCTTATATTCTGTTTTCCATACGCTCTTCCCACCTACCTGTTTAAGTCTGATAGCTGCTTGTAGCTTTTCCATAACTCTCTCCTGAGGTTGATTCCAGATAGTGGCTGTATCATTGTTTGCAATGTAAGATTTACAAGCTGTGATCATCTGATTGGTCACCTAAAAGCAGTTTTAACTTTGTGAAAAAAAAAAACATTTCAAGACAAAGCAGATCTTGCCATTCTCTCAGTCTCACCACACTCCTCTGACTCCACCAGCCTAAAGGCTGAAAAAAAGCAATACGAAATACCAGTCCCATTAACTGACGATCCTCCTAGCAATACCTAGCCTCCAGAATGTGACACCATCAAAATGTTGATTATCTATCCTTATCCTAAACCTAAACCCATTGTACTAAACTTGAAATGGCATTGAGGATTACAAAGTCTTAAGACTTTGCCTCTTCTGAAAGCAAAGGTAAAATCAAGGGCCCATAAGACTTCAAAGAATAGGTTGTCCTTCCAACTCTATTTCCTTCTTTATGCAAACATATAGAGGTTTAAGGGCAATGTGAATTTAATATAATTGGGTCCACAAAAAAACCCAGTTCATAACAGGTAAAACTCGTAACAAAAAGTTACTCCATCTATTCACATGAGGGGTGAGATTTAAGTCTGAAAAAGTTCTTACAACTCCAAATTACAGGCAGTAAAATAAGTCCTAAATTTGAAGTAGTTTATCACTGTTTCCAAGTCTCTATACATTCAAAAAGCAGCATTAAATTGACTGATGTGTTGCCTCTCCAGTTGCTTGGTCCCTTTGTGTTTTCTCTCTCACTCAAGGAAAAACACAGAAAACGATCCATGAAGATTTCCTTTCAGGCTCAGCACCTACCTTCACAAACAGTGAGGAAATCTTTTCAGACGTGTTGTAATACTGAGAGATACTCTGAATCATTTTAATTGTATTTATGAGTCCTGGAATAGCATCCACCATGGACACCTGGAAAGAAACACACAGTCTGAACTCTGTTCAGTACCTCTGTTATCACACATTAGCTCAACACCTAATTAGTAAATGCAGGAGTGTTCTAAACATGGCCTTCAGAATGGTTCTGCCTCTGTCTCCGTAGGACTCTCCTGCAGAGCTGCCTATCTTACTTCACTCCCCAAGCTCGACAATTTAATTCTGAGTCTTGGCTGGAAGAATTCTGATCAGTGAGTGATATTTGATGGAGGCAAAGGCCTCTTCAAAAGAACCGCTTTTTTCACAAAAAAAGTATGTTTGTATGATCAGTTGCTAAACTTGATGTAAGCTGGCATGTAAAGAGAGCCCAGAAATTGCATTAAGCCTCATGATGCTTATTTGAATAAAGGAACTATGAAGAACAACTTTCCTATAGCACTGGTGCTTAGATAATATAAAATGATATACAACAGTTGACGCGCCTGGGAGGAGGTGATCTTGTAGCCCACTCTTTCGGGTGTAGGAGCCCCAGGGCTGGCAGCTTGGGCAGCCCCTGTATGGAGGCAGACAACCCTGGTTCCAGCGGCTCCAGCAGCCCCAGCGCAGGGCATGGCTGAGCCCCTCAGCCACGGGCAGGCAAAGGACAGCCCCAGGAAAAGCCTGGGCAAGAGAGGGCAAAACGCTGCCCAGCAGCCAGGGCTGAGGGAGGGGAATCAAATGAGAAACAGCCCTGCCAGCCCCGAGGACAAAGTGGGAAGAGGGCAGGAGGGGAGGAGAGACCCCGGCAGGGATGGCCCTGCAGCCCGAAACAGACTCCTGTGGGACGGGTGTTTCCCTGCGGTCTGGGGGAAGGATCCACACCACAGCAAGGAAGACTTTTAGAGGAATACAAGCAGGAAAAAGAAGCTGTTACAGGCTGACCACAGCCCTGACTTCCCCTGCACCACTTGGAGGGAGGAGGAAGAGAGAGAAGGAGTTAAAGGAAGATTCCTAGGGGTGTGGAAATGTGGTATTAATTTCTGACTTTGTTTGTCACTTCCCAAATGTATTTTCACTATCAATAAAGACACTTTTTCCCAAGTCGAGTCTGTTTTGCCCATGATTATAATAGGTAAGCGATGCCTCTGTCTTTGAAAAATCCATGAGCTTTTTCATACCGTATTCTTATCCCATCCTAATGAAGAAGATTGAGAAAGTCCATGGTGCATAGACAAGGTTAACCCACCACACACATTTTAATTCTCCATACTCTTTGTGGTTTTCAGTAAGTCTTGTGTACAAGAGAAATGCCTTTTACTAAATATATTGAAGAAAATCACCATTTCAAAAGCCTAGCAGTCCTGTCCTCAGCCCATGAATGGGCCAAAGGTTTTACAGACATCTCTTCATCATGTCTGAATTTCTAAATCAATGACAGTGCTCTATTTACTCTGTTGACAAACTGGTTCTCAAAATTTTACAGGTAAATATCAATAAATGAAAGGGTTTACAATCCATGCCTATGTGGCTTTCACCCCAAGTGCCACACCATCTCAATACTAAACATCTCTGAAGCAGGCATCACTTCCTCCTTGGTAAAAACCCACACTGGGAGCACAAAGTAAACCAGGTTTTTTGTAGGTTTGTTTATTTCTTTAGAGTAAAGATTTCACTTTCTCCCATAGCACAGAATCCAGTTTCGTCATCAGATCAAAAGCTTTACAGATACTATGGAATAAGTAACAAGTACTTTATTTTGTAGCCAGAAATTCTCATTAGGCTACTTTCACCTTAACTGCACAAAATCTGAAACTGGAGATGCATATTTAAAATTTTCTCTGTGTCATTTCCAAGTCAATCTTATAGCACACATTCATGTTGGTTCTCTCAAGGCATTTATGTTAAGAATTTAAAGTTCTGCTTACAGGATCACTATTGTATAACGGGTCATAATATTTTTCCAGAGAATATAGATACTTCACATTATCTTTAGCTTCATTTGCTGCATCTGTGATGCGAATATCCAATGCTCGCCACTTCTAAGAATAGAAAGTTGGAAAAAAAAACAAAACACAGATTTCAGAAAAAAATGTGTTGTGTCATTAGCTTTTAAACATGTTTGAAAGCACAGATCTGTTACTTCAGAGTTATACGTGTTCACCCAAGATAAGGAACAGGTCCTTATTTTGCATTAGTAACTCGGCTTTGAACATACAGTTAGTTTAGGCCACTCAGCTCAAGAAGTTGTCAGTAGTAGTGTCCAGTCAAACTGCTGTAAAATATATGAATGATGAATATGTCACTATGTATTTGTTTCAAATCTTGTTTTGATGAGCCAAGGATTTTTGGTTTATTTATTTTTCTGTTTGTAATGGGTCTTTAACTTTGTTATGTCAATGTAAGAAGTTATTTCACAGAAATTTCACAGAATATTCTGAGTTGGAAGGGACCCACAAAGATCATCGAGTCCAGCTCTTAAGTGAATGGCCCATACAGGGATTGAACCCACAACCTTGGTGTTATTAGCACCACACTCTAACCAACTGAGCTAATTTCAGGGCCATGATCCCACAAGCACTGTAACAACATGAAAAAAACGTTTAAAAAAATAGAGGGGGTAGTTTTCTTTCATTATTTCTGTTGAGCCATGGGGATACAGTACATTATCAGCCTCTAGACAAAGAGGAATCCCATTCTTCTCCCATAAATTAAACTAGATTAAACTTTATCTACTCAAGCTGAAGAATAGAGAAGTACAAAGAAAACAAAAGCCAAAGATGCTTCAATGTTTACCCCACCAGCATTGTTACCTACATCACCAAATGAACTAGGGTATAAAGAGCATTTTTAGTCTCTGCATCTGTTATAATGTAAAATAAAAACCTTCAGCAGTTTGGATTTAGCAGCAGTGAGTACTCCAAGCACTGTCTTCACATCTGGGCTCTTCAGCTGCTCCACAAGGTAGTCGAATTTTGACAATTTCTTTTTCCAGTAATCAAGCTCTGCTCGCGGTCCAAGGTCATCAGCTTCCTTTCTCACCTGGTCATTTTCTGCAAGAACCTTTCATTATGCAGTAATGTTAGTGAGTGATGTTAAAATTTTTAATCTGCACGGACAGTGCAGATTAATTCTATATTTAACTCCCAATATTAACTTCTCCTGATAAATTATCTAACTCTGCCACCACCTCACACAAGAGACTTAATTTTGCTTGGCCTTTTATTTCCAAGCTGAATAGGAAATACTGTTCCTTGCGTTCCAACAACAACATTTTCTGCAAATAACCCACAAAGCATGTTTCAAAGTACAGTTGTGACCACTGAGAATAGTGTTCACTCAATTATTGTGTTCCTTTTTCCTTCATTAAATCCACTGGGAACCACTGTTTTTCACTTCAACCACAGGTGATTATCAAAGACAGGGGACTAAGCTTCCAAGGACATGTATGCTCTATTTACTAGTAGATGGAAAAGCTCTCAATAATATTCTCATTGAGAAGCAAAAGCACATGAAACATATCAACAGTATTTTAAAATAAAGAGATGGATAACATCTAAATTTGTAGAAAGGTAGCTATAACACCAATAGGATTAAACTCATCTGCCAATATGCAGATGATGTCATATTTCACATTTGTCCAGTGTATCACCTGTTCAATTTGTTTGGTCCATCCATTCATGCAGACTTCTATTTTTTCAAGAGCATCTATGCTGTTAGCAACCATCAGGTAATCTGAAGGTCCTCTTAGAGTTCTCAGGTTGTATGTTTCACATTTCTTCAGACTGACCTAAAGCACAAGTTAAAAAAAAACTGAAATGCTGAAATGTTCATGACAAATAATTCAGGAACTTTAAAAAGTAACTGCTTGCTCTACTTGCTGTATCTCACTTCCTTTTCCCAGCTCAAGCTAAATTAAACTGGTTTGAGCCAGAACTACATTCTGGAATCTGGAGAATTCACTCATCTGGAAGCTGTGCTGTCATGCCCTTTCCTTCAAAAAAGCTGAATGGGAATCAACAGTTAAAACAGAAGTTTGTCACACATAAATCATTCTCTGTTTAAGAGCGACCACAGTCGTGAAGAGTCAAGAAGTTAGTAGCTCTAAAGAACTGGTCACAGAACAAACAAGAGCAGAAGCATCTGCAGAAGTGTTAACGCCACAGATCAGAGTATAACAAGTTTCTGATGACAACAAACAAAGGTGTTGTTTTTTTCTCCAGTTTAAATTAAAAAAGCAAATTTAATAAGTAATTTACAACAGTAGTTAATTCAAAAGCTGCAGAGACAAAGATGTTCTACAGCTAGCTCAATTTCTATTTGCCACATGAATATACTACCTTTTCCAACAGATTTTGCTGAGTTCCTGATAGCACACTAACAAACGCTTCAAGGGCATGAAAGAAGTCCTGCTTAATATCGGAAACTTGTTGAGGTTCACCAAGTTCAACCCAGCCACAACCCGTAGTCTGCAAGGCTGGAATGAAGATTTCTGAAATCAACTGCTCGACACTTTTTAATAAGCCATCTCGACCTATATTCATCATATTAAAATTTACTTCCTGTAAAAGAAACAAAAGGAGTCTTTCACCGGTAAATACTTGTTTATCTATAATTTACATATATGCTCTCAAAAGTAAAATAATTTTTATATGTTTTTCTAATGGATTTGCTAGAAATTATTGAAATTTATCATCTTATTATTTAGGTATTGACTAATTACTCTGTCATTCTGGAGTGCCTTAAATTTTCTTCTTTAGCATTATTTCTTCTTATCAATGATACACTTCAAGTTACTGCCACAAGATAATGTCTTTTTTTCCATTCTACTCCTTTATTGTTCTGTTTCATTTAGTCTAATTGTGTCCTTTTGTTCATTCCTCCATGTCAACAGCTGTCAAATTATGTGCTGAGAGCAAATGCTCTAAGGTGAAAATGTATCTTAAACAAGATTATGTACAGAGATCATCAGTCACCAACTCTTACCTGATAGATATTCTCAGTTGTTATGGGTTTAGAAAGACTAGATCTAATGAAGAAAATGCACACACCAGTTAAAGCAATTTCTTTTCCCTCCGTCACAAATACTTTAAGTTTCTTCTTCTTTGTCAAATGGGAGTTCATTCCTGTTCCTGGAAGGCCAAAGTGCTCTATAGATTCAAAAAAAAAAAAAAAGAAATACTTAGCCCAGTGATTATTTATTCAAAGAAAAGGTTTCTACACAAACAGTTCAGTCGTTATTTGCGCATCTCTGAGTCCCAGTCCCCTGAAGGCACCTCATGAAACTATCCACAGACAGTAGAGAGCATTTGGAGTCTTCACAGCACAGTAAGAACTATTTCATCTAGTGTTGATATTCTCACATCAAAAGCCTTTCATTTCTATTCATTTACTTGTTTTCTATTACTTTTAAGCAAAGGCTCTAAGCTCAAGATCCTCTTACATGGCTCTATCATGCAGTTGCAGATAATGCCCTATTGCTTAAAAATGAAAAAGTAGAGAAAAATCAGGAAATGTAGTAATGTAATTTACCTTAAAGGAGCCATTATCAACTGTCTTTCCTTAAAAACATGTAAACATAGGTCTAACATGGGGAGGGGGAAAGAAATAGCATGCTTGTGGAAATAAGGAGAACGAGGCCACACAAAATATCTTGTAGGCACCCTTCATGGGATCACCCTCTGCCTTAGCAGAAGTGTTTGCTGATCCACATCAGGGACAGAAAACCAGCTTGTATTTGAGGTGGCTATAATAACTGCCCTTGCCAACAAGATGCATGCAACACCACAAAAAATTCACTTAGCTTCCCTGATTAGTAAGCACCACCATAACTTTAATTTTTGCTTTTCCAGCCTGTGAACCACAGCCCTAACAATCAGCACAAACAATTATTTTGAAAACTCTGTTCCACCTACAAAGGAAAAACATATAGCAGAAGTTGTACACTGTGTTAGTATTACAAGTAACTCTATACTTGTAGCTGTGGACAAAGGCAGCTTCCAATCCACTCACTTCATCCCACTGTCTTCTCCTTCACAACCATTTCATTGTTTTTCCTCTTGTGTGTATGATCTTCTAGGGACTTTCACTTATTCACCCAATGCACACATTGCTGAGAATTGCTGGGGGGTTTTTTTGTGATTTTTTCTAGCGCTTGCCATGTTACCTGCATTTAGCATCACATCCCAAAGACCAAAGGCTACCATAATCATACTGTAGGGTATCTGATTGGTTTGAGGGTGGGCAAGGGCAATTCTCATTAGATTTCTATGTTTTGACCCTTGTCTCACACTCTCTCCATCATACTTTCACCACTTCAGCTCAGGCATGTTAAAACTGGTTCAGATTTCTAAATTAGCTGCTGAGTTTGTATTTTCGTTTAATTTTATTTCTATGTGCATTTAAACTTTTTTTATTAAAATTGCTTGTATTATATTAAACAGTCTTTTCTTCCCTTTTAGGTATATACATACATATATACTGAAAATACATGAAGTATAAATACATATTTGTACATTCATCTTGGTATCTGCTTACATATGTATAAACACATTTATACAAATATACACAGATATGCTTACAAGGCTCTTCATGTACATCCAGGGTAACCAAGTGGGGTGAACTCCCACAAGTCACATGCTTTGAAAGGTCGCAAAGGACTTAGTCCCAACAGCAGCAGCACTGGAGGCTCTGGGACCGAAGCCATGGGCAAAGGGAGGATGTCCTTGTCACAGGGGACCTGAGCTGCCTCTAGGGAAGTGAGAAGAAGGCTTCCCCCAGAAGTGTAGTAACACAGGTGCACTGGGGAAAGGGATATGCGCAGAAGACACTTCTGGGATAATAGCTCTTCTACCCACAATGAGGGCCTCATGCAGGCATTTCTCATGTAACAGGATCACCTGGATGGATGGTTGTGTGCCAAGAAATATGGATAGCTTCTAGGACCAACTGGTGGTATGATTGGAGGGGAGGGGGCAGAGCATCTATCACTGCTCACCTTGTGTGAAAGTCATCTCTTAACTATCAAAAAACTTTTCCCAGCCCCCCAGACAAGATTTGCTGAGCTCACAAGGAAGCACCTTGCTGCTTCATCCTAGCAATATGCAGAAGTGCACTACTAATCTTCAATAATTTCATCAATCTTGTTTCCTGAACAGGGATAGATTCCCCAGTATGACCAAACTTTGCTTTATACAATTTACACTGTTTGCTTTTTCCTTGCACATTTGCTCAGCGCAACTATGACATATTGCAGGAGAACCTAAGTTGCTTTACCTGTATCCATTACTTCCACATCTTGATAGTAGAACATCAGATGACGCAGACCTCCAGCGGCCAGGAATCTGTCAATGTGCTCTATCTGTTTGAAAGCATATTAAGAACATAATGCATAGCATTCCCACTATGAAAAGTTTAACTTGTTCAGATTTTTAATAAAAGTCTGACAAATGCTCATCACTTTATCATTATTCAACACTAAAATTATACCAGGTCCAGTTACTACTCCTCAAAAAATAATTGGGTTGCCTTTTCCTTTAGCGGCACACACCTACTTAATTGAAATGTTTCAATATTTTCATGCTGAACACAATTAAATACAGCCAAGCCATGTTTCAGTTTACTGAAACCACTTACTGGACATGCTGTGCATTATCTCAACCTGAGGGCACAGGACACTTCTTCATTTACTGAAGCACAGTGGCACCTCACTGAAGTACCTCACCACACTGTTCTTACTGCTGTTCAGCTAACTAACTCAAAGCAGAAAGCACACAGCTGCAATTATTCTATAACAACTGGATGTGGCACTAGTGCTATGGTTTATTTAACAAGGCAGTGTTCAGCCAAAGGTTGGACTTCATCTTGGAGGTCTTTTCCAATGTTAATGATTCTGTGATTCATATCATAGCAACAGAGGAAGTCTTTATTTGTTTGTATTTTAAGCCTCCGGACAATTTCACTGTTCTCCATGAATTCAAGACTGCCATCAAGCATCATTGAAGCATGTATTAGTAGTGCACTCCACAGATCTCATATATAGGCCATACAGGCTGAGAAAGAAACTTAATTGCTCTATTCTAGTATGCTGATCCAGGTATCAGCCTACTTGAAAGTCTAGCCTAATCCATTATTTTTTTAGATCTAAGAGTCGCTGTTTCACGTAGTCCCTAACTATATAGCTATCTTCAGCAGAAAAGGTTTCTTCAAGTTCATCTTCAGAAATATTTGCTCATCCCATTTGTGCTTCCTAGTGCAGCAAAAAAGGCTAAAAGATCACCAGCAGCAGGAAGAAAGCCACAATTATCCCTCTTCCATTAATAACAGGCCTCAGTTTCACCAAGATGACAAACTGTTATTCCAAAAAATCTTGGCCGAGCCCTCCAAGATGAGGTCAAAACAACTATTACATTTTTCTCTTTCCAAGTATAGCAGTTGCCAATATTTTCTTCATCTGACAGCTATTCTCAGGCAATACAGTTTGCCAAGAAAACCATTTAGAGACAGAGTGCACAAGGGCTGAAACAAATTCTTCTTTCTAACATGTACAACAGTGTTCTGCACAGCTTATTTGCTCATTCACATGGAGTTATGGAAATGTTGCAAGGGACCTCTGGGAGATCTCAAGGCCAGCCTCCTGTATTATCAACAACAGCTCAGGTTATCTAGAGCTGACTCTAGGCTGAGTCTCAGAAACCTCAAGGACTGAAACTCCACAACTGACATGAAGTAACATATTCCCATACTGCATTACACTCCTGGTGAAGAAGAGTCTCTTAATGGTCATTTTGCAAGTTGTGGCTTTGTCTTTGTTCTTATAATCTGCAACCACTGGGAATAGTTCAGCTCTGTCATCTTTATAACTACCCTTCAAGAACTGCACTCAATCTCTTCTTCTCCCTCATCTCATACTTCCCATGCCTTATGTCCCTCTCTGTCTTGGTAGTCTTCTAGTGGATTTTCTTCATTTTCTCAACAATATTAGCACTGATATGGGAATGTATAAATTGAAGGTATGGAGATGGAAAGAGAATACAAGAGAAAAAAAAAACAAACCACAACCATGTTTTCTTTAGTGTCAGGAAGTAAAATAAGATCTACTTGCTGTCTAATTACGTTAAAGAAAATGATATCTTTTCAAATCACATAATGTATCTCCACTGTAATGCTTACCATCAACTTTGATGCATTGTTTCCTCAATACATGAATTTGGAACTGTTTACCCGCTCCATTAGCCCTCATGTAGTCAGTCAGATCACATAATCCATTCTATTTTATCAAGTAGTTTCCACCTATTTCAATTTGCTAAACTAGATTGCAAACTCGATCACAAATGCCAGTGGTAGCCTTATGGAAACAAGAACTTGCAACCTGATGTGGACAGGACTCTTGAATCTATATGTGCTGTACATTCAGCTGGGAGACTTCACACTGTGGTTCCACTATTAAATTGAGTCACAGGTTTTACCATACTATCTATAACCATTGGAAAGCAGAAACTTTAATCAATTTAAAAATCAATATTTTTACAGTAGATCCTGGAGGTAAGGATGCTTTTGTTCAACTTAATTACAAAATGCTGAAAAATATTTTTTCAATGAGAAGACTTGAGTAATCTCTGACACAAAGCCTGACAACTATCTCACCAAGTATTTAATGGTAATATCAGTTCTAAAGTACCCTATGAGTTTCACTTTCAAACTCATCAGATTACCTGGTCACCATCAAGAATAGCATCTTCTACTTCTGCTTTATCCAGATTCACACAGGAGGCAACGATATCTAGTAAGTAATCATGCCTGCCATCCAGCCGAGCCCGTTTAGCCTCCCTCTCTTCCTTGAGCTTTTGCTGTTATAAAACACAAAGTGGACAATGAAAAAGTCACAATCTATTTTGAAGACAAAAATAAAGAAAGCTTTAAAAGATATTTTAAAAAGTAAAGGCTATTACATTCTTCCATGCTTGTGATTTATGTTTTTATGGCACTCAAATTAAAATTTCAGAAGCAACTCCTGTTATGATTTTACAGTTGGTTTCTGGTGTTCTATTTTCAGATTTATCACAACATTTCTACCATAAATAATGTTGTACAAAAGACTAATTTGTTGAAAGGCTTTGTAGAACAAAAAATGTGTTTTATACGTACAGCTGAGTTATTCTGCAAGTTATCTTCAACGGCCTAAATCCTTAGTCTCAGCTTTTCAGTCTAGTCACGTATGATCATCAAGACAGGATTCTGACTGATCTTTTTTATTTGTGGAAGATATTGTACCATTCCCTAATAAAGACAGATGCTGCTGGAGGAAGCTAGGGTTTTATACATTATCTCTCTAATATAATGAGAAGTAAAACAAACCACGAGCCTCAAGATACACAAGTGTTTACAAATGTGCTTAACTATAGCTATTATACCATTCTTCAAGCAGTACACCTCCTCTCCTAATTAAATTGAATTCCCATATGTAATACGCCTCATTACATTATAGACAAAATAGCCTTCTGGAATAGTTACTGGTATTGTTGTGCTTGTGGATTACAAGATTTAATATCATTTCATTTTCAGAAGAAATTTAGCATTATGTTTCATTGGTGGTAAATTCAATCCTTATTTCCCCAGTGATTATGAAAAAACTAGTAGCTCTACAAAGTATGCACAACTGATCTATCCACAAGCTTTTGCAGAGCCAATAGGACCTGCATAATGTACTTTATACCCTTATGTAAATATCTTTCCTACTTTCTGAAGAAATTTTCAAATATTTGGTAAACTTGTAATTACTAGCATGCCTTCACAAATTCTGAATATATTAGAAATATTTTTTCATGTAAAAGACAAACATACAAACCCTTTTCTTTACACAGATATGTCTGAAGAACACAGCAGCAGATTAATTCATACAAGGACTTTATGCTATTTTACCACTCTCATCCCCTAACATCATCTCCAGTTTCCCAAAAGTGAAGTGTCATCACAGAATTGGCCTCTCCTGCATGTTTTTAAATATGAGTAGAAATTTTCCTCCTAGTTAGACATGCAAAGAGCAAACATTTTTTGCTGAATCAGCTTCATTCACACTAGATGATAACACTAGAATCCTCAAAACTGTTGTTTTAGTACTTTGAACACAACTGATAAAGCACCCTTAACAGAAAAAGTACAATCAATACTCTACTGAATAATTTCTATTTAATCCAGCAAAAAGCATTTTGTTTTACTTAAACTACAGATAGACTACTTTTTTACGCTGCTTGTGTTTCCAACATGGAACTCCAGATATTTTGCTACACAAGGTATTCATCTTACACTGGTTATTAGTTACCAACTTGATCTATACAGATGCTCATAGCCTCCATTTCTTCTACAAGTTGCATTTATGTAGGCTGAAATCATGAGCACTGTGGTGGTTTGGGCTAGGCCTTCCTTGGTGACCAGTTTGTAACCAAGGAAGGGTCCAGATTTACCCAGTATTCCCTACAATTTTTACATAAGCCAGACTATAAGAAGAAAGGAGGAGAGGCCTTCACTCTCCTTCCTTCCGGCGGCTTGGAGGTGCAGGTTCCCTGCTGTCGGGTCTGCCGTGTTGGGGAGCGAGGCCTGGTTAGGCCTTGTTGACCTTGGGAGATGGAGGTTGCCAGCGATTGGTCCAGAGCGACTCTCCGTTGTCCCAAGGAAAGTGTGAGATATTTCCTTGCTAACTCTTTTAGTTACTAGATCTCGGGCCACTAATCGTGATATATATATATATATATATATTATTTTGTTTTTGTTCCTTTTCCCTTCCCCCTTCCCTTTCCCTTGGGAAATTGTATATATTTTAATTGTATATAAGTGTAACATAGGTGTAAATATATTTATATATATCACTTTAGCTGTCTCTCTCTCATTTCGGGTTTTCTTAGTTTTTTTTCTCCCTCTTCTCCCTGAGGTTTGGGGGGGGGAGACTTCTGGTGGTAAGGTTTGGAGACTTGGCAGGGAGCCAGCTTCAAACCATATCAAGCACCCTCTTCTCGAACTAAGAAGTCATGACCTGAGGTTTGTTTACAGCTTTTTAAATGCTTTCTAATCCTTTAATTGCTGTATCATGATGTGTATAACTATACTAGCTACGGTGTACAGCTGTTTATGCAGCATTAGGCAATATTTGATGTCTAAGTCCAGTAACAAGAGTATTCATTAAAATGTCACAAAACTTGTAAAGTCTAATTAACTTAAATTATTTAATG
The DNA here is from genome assembly GCF_001604755.1 of Lepidothrix coronata. Classification (NCBI taxonomy): domain Eukaryota; kingdom Metazoa; phylum Chordata; class Aves; order Passeriformes; family Pipridae; genus Lepidothrix; species Lepidothrix coronata. Next base: position 909,410 of record NW_016690338.1, on the reverse strand, counting down.
AACCATACCTAAAGAAAACAGGAAAGTATTAACTAAATGCTAAAGCTACAGTTTTATGAAGATTAAGACATGGACTTGCGTTTGCATTGATATGATGAATTTCTCTATAACTAATGCAAGTCTCATGCATTTTTTTCCTGATAGTTGCTACAACACAATTCAAGAACACACCCTGCCTGTCATGATTCCATATTTTGATGATCTGCCATTTCTACAAACTTCTCTTCCTCCACAAATGAAGTGTTGCTCAATCACAAACTCTCATGTCAGTTGTTGCAGTCATCAGAAGAAACTTCGGCCTCACTTTCAAGATCATGTTGTCCACAGAAAAGTAGAGGAAACCTAACTTTGGTGCTTTCAATAACAAGTAATTAATTTAAATATTTAAAAACACTCAAAAGCTAGACTTCCAGTCTAGCTTCTGAGCTTCCATTTGCATCCTACTTGAAGAATACATTTTTAAGATATTCTTTACTTAGGATTAGGGATCTCAGAGAGTGAATTACAAGGAAACCTTGAGCTTTCTACCTCACATTCTTCCCTTCCCCTCTTTAGCTACACTCACATCTTACTTCAAACCAGCAGAGTCCTCATGGCCTATGAGTTTTTGTATATTTTACATCCTGCAGGATTCAATACAGAAGTACACAGGTCTAAACAGCAAAACAGCAGCTATAGGAAAAAATTACCCAAGAATAGGCAGTTTTACGAAATTCACAATTTCATAGCACGCTGAAAGAGTATGATTTGAAGATGGAAGGATGCTAAAACACACAAGCTATCATTTATGTAGGTAAGAGAGAAATTGCTGCTACATGCAGTAACATGGATGCAAACCCTGAAAAGTATCAGCAGCAATTCTGATCAAGGTCATAATGAAAGTCTCTTTCTAATGTCTCATGATATAGGAGGATCCAGAAGGAGCAGTATTTACATGAGATAAACACTACCTCACTTAGATATCTGGAGGGATTGTCCAAGTTTTTATATGGCACAGCTTTACCCCAGTTTTCCACTTAAAGAACAGCACAAGTAACAGCCAAGTTTAGTTTTGGGTTTCTTTTTACCACTCTTGGTTATGAAGGTAGGAAAGGTCATATCACACAGTTGCACAATAGATTGCAGGTCCAAAGCTAAACTAATTAACTAAAAAGTCCTTTGATGGTTAGTCCAGTTATAACAAGTAGCTTGTTTTATGTTACATAAAACCTTAAAATTCCTAATATCTAAATACCAACAATTCAGCACAGGAAACTAATTTCAATAGACATCTTCTCCTGAAGCAAGATGAAGGGGAGATTCCTAAATCCATCTTAACATATGCCTAAACCATAACCATCTTACCATCAATCTGAAGCAACAAATGGGAATTAAATTAAATTTTTTTAAAAAGTTTTCAAACTGCTAAAAGAGTATAAGTATATATATTTAAGCAGCAGGTACTAAAAGAGCACAAGTCAGAGATTCCAGGGGTCCTTTCTTTGAAACAATAGGCTCAGAAACCAGCTATTGACTATTGCCAATTTCTCCATTGCAGACTGTGGCTGCTGATGTGTCTCCAGACACCCTGAATAGAGTTAGCATGAATGTTACTTAGTATGCAAGTCATAACTACACAAGATAAAACTTATTCTCAACACTATTTATCCACCAAATGACGCATTTTTTTGTCAGAATACTGTGCACTGTTGAATTTAGACATTCTCAAATCAAAGTCTTATGGATGAGCAATAGTTTACTGAGATGCTCAATAGTGAAAGAGTCAAAAAGTAAGAATGTTTTACTGTTAATTTACTGTTTTATGCAAAACTTATTTAACCAGCGTAGAATTCATCTGTCTCTCCTTTAACTTGCTAAGACGTTTTATGTTATATAAGCCTTGCTCATGAATTTCCCTGCTAAAGTAAATTGCAAACCATCTTATATCTTTCCAAGCACCTTGAGTTTTTCAACAGACACACACTTTTTTATTTTCTCTTTCCAAAAAAATCCATACCCTAAAAAGTTGGGGCAGTCCCCTTAGCCGACTCTTAAATATCAGAGCTCTGCACATTTGTTATCACATTGCATTAGCTCAGGAACAGATTGCTCAAATAACCAGCTTCTTAAATTAGTCTAAGGGTCTTAATGACTTTTATTTTATTGTTGTTTCTCAATACTAAGCGCTGTCTTCAAAATTCTATTCCCATCTTACAAATATGAGAAGAGTGAAGTGACACTTCTATTTTCCTTGGTGGTAGAGCCCCCTTCTGTTTTGTTGTCAGATCTAACATCAAACTCTTCATTGTACTAATGTAACATTCATGAAATTATACCATTACCAGACCATTGCAACAATCTGGGCAAGATACAAGTACCACTAGTCAAATGCATAAATATCTCTCAGTGCAAATCTGCCTTTCAAAACAAATTGTGCAACTAACATCATCCACTTACAGCTTTTTTAAAACAGACATTTTTCTACACCCTCCCCCCCACTAAAGTCAAACCTTTATTCAAATTATATAGTTACTAGTCTAGACCTAGTTCAAAATTCAGTTTTTCTTACCTTTATCACTCTGCCAATGCTCCGTTTCCAAAGCTGCTTTCTTCCGACTCTAAACATTGTACTATTCAGCATAAGCATCAAGTACTGCTTTTCAGCAACAACCCCTAAACCAGGGAACAAGCTTCCAGATTCATTATTTTACACTCTTCCCCTAACCTTTTGTTTGTACTTGTTTCATTCCTTTTCCATAGGAACACCAAGATAACTCTGAAAAATAGAGTAAGGACCTAAAACACCAGCAACTGATAACCTTATCTCTGTATTTAAAATTCAGTTCTAATGTGCCTTCAAATTGCTTGAAAACTAAATTGCACTACTTTAGAAATGAGAGGTCTCTAACCACCAGTTTTTACTGCCTATAGATTAGGCACTGAAAGTTACTGCTACCAACCACAGCGTTGTTAAGGTGATACTGTTTACATACAAACACGGCTGGATACAATTCATCATGCTCAAGGGCAACATAACTATTTGCACAAGTCAATTTTATGACTGCTTATCTGATTTGTGTTTAGCCTTCTTAAGTAATCCTCATGTCAATAGACATCTTTGTTTCCTTGTCACAGATGACTGTTTAAATGTATAGCAACAACAGCCAAGCAACTTTCAAATACCTTTTACCTAGACACTACTAAATTACTGAGTTTTCTATTCATATTTTTTAAACAAGTACATCCCGTCACTTATTTTTCAGTTGTACTATGGTTACTTAATAGAGCAATTTTTCATCAGCAAGGAATGTTAAGTTTTTTCTTCTTAAAATAGCCTTAATATTTCCACTTCAGTGACAGAATATAATCTGATGTCCTCTTGAAAATTCCAAGAAAAAATATTATCCAGTATTAGGAATAAGAAAACCAAGATATTTTTATAGCTACTTCTGGCTTAGAATGCCCTTAAATGTTTCTGCTTCCACTCATACCAGTGTGAATAATGTCTAAAAATCACTTTACAACATTAATGTTGATAAAAATTGCATGAATAAAAACTATTTTCCCCATGTTATCTGATTTCTCCATACAATTTTCCCCACCTACTACAGTCAAATCCAGTTTGTACATAATTGCATATAGTGTAAAAGCAAACATCCATGGTTTTCTCTGAAACCTTTACAACATTCTCTTTTAAAATTAAACATGCTATTAGATATTACACAGAGGCTCCCCAGGAAAGTGGTCATGGCACCAAGCCTGACAGAGTTCAAGAAGCGTTTGGACAAAACTTTGGGCACATGGTGTGACTCTTGGGTTGTCCTGTGCAGGGCCAGGAGCTGGACTCGATGACCCTGATGGGTCCCTTCCAACTCAGTATATTCTATGATTCTACTCTATGATTCTATGATTTTTTGTTAGTGTTACATTGCATAGCTTTGACAACAAGGTTTCTTCTATTACGGGCAATTAGTAGTAGTAGATAGTAGTTAGCTACCATCTAGTGGTTAAACACTGAAAGCGTACATGACTTTTATGCTCTTCTTCACAAGACCACAAAATAGAGTCTATACAAAATTTGGCAATTTAAATTGTCTTTTACAGAGATGATCACTTACAAATCACTTGAAAATCTACACTGAATAGAAGTGGAGGAACTTAAAGAAATGGATATCCTACTCTGCTGCATTCTCCTGATACAACTGCAATGAGAACAACCAAAGCTAAGGGTAGACATTATTACCTTGAGCTGCTTTCAAAGTCAAATAACGTTGAGGCTTTAATACCTTTAAGGTAAGAATTTTTAACTGCTTTGCTGAGATAAACTAAAACTTCAACATCTTTAGTGATTTCCTGCACTAGTAGGCATTTGGGTTCCTTGTAATTCCAAAAAATGCTTTTTGTCTTAAAACATCTAAGAAGTGTACAATTTGTCAGCCACCTAATATCTTCATCTCAAACAAATAAACAAAAAGAACCAACAAGAAAACAGACAAGAAAAAGAAAGGCTATCAGAGCTGAAAATTACACTTCTTACTTGTTTGATGAGACAATATATACAATTAAGATTTTAATCTATAATAATGTTATCTTGCTGTCCAATAAGCATTTTATGGTGAAAAACAGTACTGCTTAAAGAATTAACATATGATGAAGGCGGTCTTAGTGTACCTTGTTCTGCTTTAGGCAAAACATTTGTTCTCCAGGTTGTCTTTGCCTACTTGATCCACTACTAAGAAAATAAAATTTAAAGATAAAACACTTAATTATAAAGTCAGCAGATACACAGTTAGCCTTCTGTTTACCAGGACAGACAGGATGTGTAGGTCTTACCAAATGAAGAGACAGACAACTGTAGTTCAATTAACCATGCAAGTAATACATTTTCCATTTTAAGGAACTACCAAATCTCACACCTTCTCTGCCCTTTTCTATTTCCAATTATGTGGATATTGTGCCCATCGGTTTAGTCAGAGCAAAGATTAAAGACAAAAATACACTAACTCGGGATCTTCAATCATCCCCATCATTGTTCGGATGTTTCCAATATCCCTGGCAAGTGCATGATAAATTCTCAACACGCAACTGAAGACCAGGAGAGAAGCAAGGTCCAGATTCGCTGGAAGCTGGGGACACTCCTGAAATGAAAGGAATAGTTTTGGAAGAAACAATTTAGGTAAACTTTGAGGGGTTTACTCTCAAAGATTAGAAAGGAGGTTTTAAGCCTAGCCCAAGGAAAAGCTGTCAGGCACTGAACATCATGTGGTCTCAAAATACCACTTGTGTGAAGTACAGGGAGCTCTAACACATGATAAAAGAAAGCCTTCCACCTGTCATGCTGCAAGCCACAGCAAATGGCTGGACAGCAAAATGTTATCCTGTTGAACAAGGCAGAAGGAAATAGAAAACCAAAACAAGTACATAACTGCTTATACCTAAGCAGGAACAGTCCTAGAAACAAAGTTGGGGTAAATAGGATGCTACCTTTGAACAAAGACATTGCTGTAACACTAGCACTAAACTCAGCATAAGGAAAGTATCACTGGTACCTTGTGCTATACCATCAAGGTATTTACTACATAGGAAACATGGAAAAACCCACACCACTGTAAAAGAGCTCAGTGTTCAAATAACTTAGCAAGCCAACCAGAGTCCAATGGCATGAAACTTCAGTCACAAACAAGACAGACATAGCATATGATATTGCTGTCTGCCTAATGAGGCTGGAAGTATTGACTGTGACATGCTGACAGTGATGAGTGTGGTCCCCATGGCAGGGAACAGCATCAGCAAGTAACTTCAGCTATATCCACATACACGAGGGAAATACCATTTCAGATTGTGATGCTGATACTAATTTTTTTAGACATCATTAATAGAAAGTTTATAATTTAAAAAAATGCAGGAGGGCAAGTGACTCCTGCCTCAATCTCTAAAATGGCACAATATCAGGTTAAAAATCTTAGTGTTCAAATAAAATACAAAATTTACCAACCTCACAGAGTTAGAGGCCCAGAGAAGCTGACTTTGTTGTCAGAATCAGAGGACTGGGCACTGGCTAATAAAATAAATGCACACCTTCAAGGATAGCTGAATGAGAAACAATTGATGAGGAAGCCTGGCTAGGTAAAATAACAGGCATTATATTAAATAATAGAATTATGAGGCAGCTCAAATAATTTAATTTCAAATGAAAAGTCAACAAGGTTTTTGTGAAAGGGAGAAATGCTCATCATGAACTGCTGAGGTTCACCAAAGGGGTTAATAAGCATTAGTGTAAAGAAGATTGATCTACATCATATGGATTTGCTTTCAAAAAGCTTTCAAAAAGCTTCATTGTCAAATGCTTTTAGGAAAAGCATAAAGGAAGTGACCTTCAAATATAAAGACTTGATTAAATGTTGGAATGGAGAGGATAGAAATAAAATGAATAGTTAGTTCTTACAGCAGCAAAGTATAAGGTGTAAGTGGAGCTCTCCAGGCATCTGCAGAGTCAGGTGAAAAGGGAAAAGCTACAAGAGTGACATCTGCAGACAGAACTATGTTATTCAAGGTAATAAGGATGACCACAAAGAATTACAGACTTCCAAGACTGAGAAACTATGATGTGCTAGCACGGCAAATAAAAATTCAGTGCAGGCAAATGGGAAAACAACAAACCTAAACCTAAATTGACATCAAAATGATGGTCTGATCAGTACTAACATGAAGTTTGTTTCTACTTTTGTGAGAAACTGGCTAACATATAGAAATTAGTGATAATCCTGGGTAAGGACTCATGATCGCTACTAGTTAAAACTTCCCTCTTTCATTAATGTACAGTCTAAAAAATGTAGAAGGTTCCAGGAGACAAGTTTCTAAAATTACAGTGTATCCATTTTAAACAAATTATATGATGAAATAAAAATTTGTGAAAAATGTAACTTTTTTGAAGTTATCACTATAAAGGACAAAAAATGTATTTGTACTAATTAACAATATACCCATAATAAATAGACTGAACTTCCAGACTGTTGTCTTTGAGAGGGTGTTGGCTTACTCTGTTCATGGAGTCTATTAAGTCATAATTGACATAAGTAAATCAATAAATAACAGCTTGATTGTACTAACCTGGAATGTTTCTGGGTAGCTTAGTATTAATAACAAAATGTCCATTTGGATAGTTTGTTTTCCATGGAATAGCCAACAAAAACATTTGTCAATTAAAAGCTCACATTTTTGTCTAGCTATCAATCGCAATCAGACAAGGCCATTTGATTTAGGCCCTGCAAGTGGTTCTACATCCCAAAACTGTTTTAAGCTTAGTTTCCAGCACCAAAAGCACACCTGGATCCACACAGAAGCAACTAAACATATATGGAAATTTTTGTCCCTTTCAATAAGTAATATTATCATGTTGAGGTTTTGATTGCTTGTGCTGAATTCAGGTTTTTTCACTACACCTGTTTAGCAGCACTTTTGTACTGCAGTCAACTGTTATTACAGTTGCTCAGATACAGCTGAACTAAATTGCTCTAAAGCTGTTTAAGTCCCCACTCACAGCTGCAGTGAGCTCACAGGAGTAACTCACGAGAAAAGCGCTTCTTACGCTTCAGATACAGATGCCAGCTATGCAGCTAAGACATGCTGTACTCATGCTGGGTAAGGTATAGAATCATTTAGGGTTGGAAAGACTTTAAGATAGAGTCCAACCATAAATCTTTAAGTCTGGCCATATAGCAAACAGGACACAAATAACTTGTACACAACATAACCATGCCATTACAGATTTCAATAAAAAGGTACTTCCGTTGTACTCTAACACTGTTATACACAACACATTCACTAAAACAGTTCAGTAGCTATGTTGAGCTTGGTGGGGCTTTCCAGTCATTTAGAAGTTATGTAAATCTCCAGATGCCCTTTGGATCATTCCTACTAATCTTAGTTTGAAATGGGCCTACCAGACTATCTTTGAAATAGATGCACTAGCTAAAAATAGAAGTTGCATGGCACTTTTCCATAGTAATTTAGAAAGAGCTATTTGTTCAGCTGTATTACTAGCTCACACAAGAAGTCTTCAGCTTGAAAACACTGAAAGTAAAATGTCTTACTTGTTTCCTCTCCCCCTTCGTAATTTACTAATACATGTACAATTGAAGGAAATTAATTCCTTCAACACATGGATTTCAAAACATAGAAAATTATGGGGGAAGTGTTTTTTATTTTGTACAGTTATGACATTTTAAATTAATATTTATTTCCACGTAGGCTTTAATAATGCCTTACTCATTTTTCAGTCAATTAGAGTTATTTACCACCAAATGAGATTCCATTTAATGCAACTTTTACCTACACATTTCCTTACAATTTGAGTTTAATAAAAATTCAATGAAACAGAGCTGCAACAACTATGTATATTTAATCTAAGCTACCCAATTCTTTGACTAATAACAAAAAACACCCACTTGGCAAGTTTTAATTGTGGTAGCTATGGCATGAAAAATATAACACTTGCCAACCAGCCAATGTAGTAGTACTGGCTTTCATACCTTTTCTTTTCCTCTGGAGAAATAAAAAGGTAATAATCACAGGCCACACATCTGTATTTCTTTCCTGCAGTGCAATTAATTTTTTCCCCTCTCTTCTTGGTAAAATTTTTTACTTTGGTTCTTTCTGAAACTAGTCATCCTCTAACAAGGCACTTCTTGCTCTAGGCCTTTGGAGATTTATTTATTGATTAACCTAAGATTTAGATGACTGCTTTATAGTCCTTGTACCTTGTGAGGTACTTTCCTAACATACTATTGCATACTCTTTTACTTAGCACTTCCAGTGCCGTTTTACCTACTGAATGCAATCTTATCACTGCTATACAGCAGCCAGGGCAGATGGAAGTTAGTGTCCAAGCCCCATTATTCACATTTTTCTCGAACTTTAAAAGGACTCTTAATTGAATACTCTTGTAACAATGCCCCTGAGAAAACAAAGTAAGATTCCAAAAGCTTTTCCCTGAAGTTACTGCATTGTCTGCACATGACTAAAACAACACTCAAGAAACCTCTGCTTCTCAGCTTTTAGCACAAATTCCCTCTTCACCGCAGTTAAATAATTGTCCAGAGGCTAGTTGGTATCATCTGGGAGGGACATAAAATAATCCCACCACAGGTGAAGGTTAAGCTCACCTTTTTCTTGAGACTGTAACAGTCCCTTGATGTATTTCAGTGGATTTGAACTTCAGCTTTTAAATTCCAACAAATCTAAAACCATCTTACTGCACAGTACCTCCAAGTGCTTTCACCTCACTAATGCTAAAAGCTTGCAGCTCTGTAACCTTGCAACCAAGCTGTTTTCCAAAGCCTCTGTGGCAGGTTTTTTCCCTTTGCCGTTCTGGTGCTGATACTCTTGTGCTGTTAGACCCTATGGCCAGCACATGCAAATCCCTAAAGTGCTATTACAGTGCTTCCTATAGGAAGTGCTAAATAAAGCACTTTTTTTCCATAGTAAAAATCTGATTGTTCTTTAAATTTGTAGTGTTCATATGTGCTATGGAAAAACTTGATATATTTTCTTTTACAAACTATTATCTAACATACAAAGGCTCAAGTAACTTATTTCAGTCATAAAATACCAGATTCTTCTGCATTCCACTAAGGAAAGTGAAATCATTTAAGTTACTCTAAAATATTGCAATTTAGACCATTCTTCAACCTGCTGTAACAACAATTGCATTCATGGGTGCAAGGCACAAGAAAACAGTATGGGAACCTCAAAAGGAAAATATATTGTGGTACACAGATTAAAAGACATAACTCCAAAATCAGCATCATGAAGGATTTACTGCTTCAGAAACCTGAAGTTTCTAATATTCCTCATACAAAATACTTTTTTTTTGTCATGATACTTTAGCAGTGTCTTCAGCTTTTCTATAAATCCTCAATGATTCCAACATCTTCAGAGAGGGCACCTCCTTTCTGTTTCCTCAGCCAAGCAGGAAAGACAGCTAATTTGAGTACAAATGGAATATATACTCAAGGGCAAATCTTTACTCAAAATATTAAGGAAGTGAAGAGGGTTGTGATTTTTTGCCCTGCAATAGCTTCCAAGAAGTCTTCTGTAACTCAGCCCACCCTTATGGACCTTAGAAGACATAAGAAATACCAAGTGCCATTCTCTGCATTTAGCCCTTTTGTTCACTATTAATCCAGTCCTTGTAATACTCTGTGTGCTGGGTTTGGCTGAGGTAAACTTAAATTTCTTCAGAGTAACTGGTATGGGGTCATGTTTTGGATTTGTGCTGGAAACAGTGTTAATAATTCAAGGATGTTTCAGTTACTACTGAACACCGCTTGCCCAGCTCAACATATAAAGCAAGGGGAGAAGTAGGATGGGAGAACATTCAAAGTGATGGTGTTTTTCATCCCAAGTAACCATCACACACGACAGAGCCCTGCTCTTCTGGGGATGGCTGAACACCCACCTGCCTGTGGGAAGTGCTGCATGCATTCCTTAATCTGCTTTGCTTGCATGCACGGCTTTTACTTTCCCTATTCAATTGTTTTGATATCAACCCACAAGTTTTCTGATTTTCTCTCCCATCCCAATGCAGGAAGGGGAGTAAGTGAGCCGCTGTGTGGGACTTATTTGCTGGTGGGGTTAAACCACAACACCCTACAATCTACTAAGTATCACAGGAACGCAACAACACATGAAGCATGCTGTTGCTGTTATTTCCCAGAACTGTTGATGTTATCATGTTCATTTTTGTTGTGCAGTTAAACGGGACTAGCCACAGGCTTTCAGCATGAGCAGTACAACTGCACAAATGCAGAAAGCATTCTGCAGCACCGTCTCCTGCCCTGCAGTTCAACCCCAGGTCCTCACCTCAACAAACCCTTCAGATATTTTAAATGTCTACTCAGAAACCTAGGAAAAAAACCAGCTATTTGCCAATAACCAAGCATTTCCCCTTACATAAGTTTGGCAGTGTAAGTATAGATTTCAAATTTCAATATTACATAAACAAATGCCAAAACCATTCAACTCCACAAAAGTGGCAATAATGCAAAGTAATAAGTTATTCTGGGCTATACATGGGCATCCCATGTCTATGTGGCATACCTTCCAACCATGTCAGAGAAGAATTTGCTCCTTGGTGCTAAACAAGACCTTTCTGGAAGGAGCACTATTGCTACTGCCTGCTTAACACACACACAGTAGAAAGCTGGAATTGTTGCCGAGCAACCGTAGCTGTGCCATTGCTGTGTCCCCAGCTTGCCATCTCTCCCCTGCACATTCAGAATGGAGGAGGCTGGACTTGATGCCCTGGAGCTGCTGGCTATTAAACCTTTCTGCTTCTGTGGCACATGATTGTTATCATTTGTGATATGTTTGCAGAACGACACATTGTTTGATCTACATTAAGTGACAGATGTCTTCCTCACCTGTAAATCTTCTGAATATTAATTGTAATGATGACATACTCCTTCATTACCAGTCACAGTTCTTTGGAAATGTTCCTTGTGTCTATTAAGCAGTTTCAAATTTATTATTTGGCTGCTGAAAACTGAACCAGAAAGGACCCGCGATATTCTTTTAACGAGTCACAGCCTGATTGTGCCTAAGAAAAATCCTTCTTTCCAATCTAAATATCTGATGTCATGCTTTGTCCAAATATATTTAGCAAATGCAATGCATATTGATTTATTGCTTAATTGTCCCCATATTCCAAACTAGACAGCATCCTTAGCTTTCTGTTATCTTTTGATTAGAAAGGCCTGATAGAAAATTCATGAACTCTACCCATAGTTCTCATCCTACTGCATCAGCTCCTTTCTCCATTGCTGCATACTCTTTTAACTCCTTGTAGTATCCTACTGGTGATGAAAACAAAAGGCAGCTTTTTCTGTTTCCAGCAGGTTAGCTATCATCAGCCTTTTCTGAGATTACTTCAGCCACCTTACACTACAGTAACAGCCTGTCTCATGCAATTTGCCTCATGTTTTGATATTCAGTGCGCAATGGTTTGCCTGCCACCAGTAAGCAAGTGGATACTTTCTAATCTGATTAAAGAGAGCTAATCATTGCTGAAAAAATTCAAGCCCAAAAGTCAGAAAAAAAATTTTCACTGGATATTGAAGAAGCAGTTCCATCTTTTTATCCACTTTTTCATTCCAGTTCCTACACCTTAAGCATCTCTCTTTGCAGCTTTACATGCTTCGTCAGAAAAACACAAATTATGTGTTTACCTTTCTGCCCCTGATCATTTTTATGTATGTTGCTGAATGTAGGATTTTTCTTAGCAATGACTTGCTGGGTTATAACAGGCGCAGCACGCACTTGTGAATTCAGTGACTTACACCAATCTGCCTCTGGCAGAAGCTGAACCCATGGCTGCTTCTATATTTTGCTTGTTTCAGAAAAGAAACACTAATAAATTTGAAGCATTGTTTTCTACCAGGACCATACCAAAATCATGGCATATAGAATTAGGCTGAAAATTTATCTTTTATTGGAAAGGAGTGCATTTTATTTCTTCCAATACAATTACTGCCAAACAGTTGGCACAATATTAAATATTTTCCTGTATTTTCACTGACACATCTGATGTTTTTTCCCTGTTTACACTACTCTACACCTGGTATTGAGCAATTATTAGTGTCCTAATTTTGTTTTCCTGGGCAAATGCCAACACCTGAGAGATGTTTGTTGCATATTTGCCATTATCATTTTACAAATTCACTGTACATCTACTGCGGAGGCAGTGGAAAGGGAATCTTTCTTTCCACATGGGCTATCACACCTGAACATCCCAAAATTTAAGGTAGAAGTGAAAAGGTTAACAATTATGTTGGTCTGTTTAATAAAAGCTCCTATTAAGGCAGGTTACACTGCACAAGAGCAACACAGCTACTTTCTTGTCCTTAGTCATTAAACTGTGAATTGATCAAGTGTGGAAGAAATTCTCTTTCATCTCTATCTTACTCCACCCTATTCCTTGCAAAACATAGGCTGCTAAAATGCAGGAGGATATTTGGACACTTTTGGTCATTGAGAGGTTAGATCATCAATCCCTATTCCAGACAGGAGAAAAAACAAGGCACACATGCTTACTAATATAGATTTCATTTCCAAGTTGCACAAAAGCAAAAGTTTATAGCCCAAGGAGGTGTAAAATGAAAAATGTAATCAAACTATACACTTTAAAAAAAGTTCTGAATACTTCATCTCATATCCACATATTCATGAAAGCTAAATGAAAAAGCAGTAAATTCCCAACTGAATTATCTATCATCAAAATTCAAGCAAATGTTAATAAGGAGAGAAGGGTTTCAATTTTTATCCTTAGCTCCACATATCGAATACCTAAATAATTACATTTTTAGTTAATCTATTGTAAAACAAATAATAACCTTTATGGAAGTTTAAGTTATACTAGATTATATTACCACAGCATTAGGCTGATTTTATTTACTTGGAAATTTTAAGTTTTGGTAGGACAGTCCTTCTTGTAAACAAGTTACCTGTGTAAGAGATAAGCACAATAACTTGCTATATTTGCAATTGTACAGAAATATCAGCCCAAATGATTTTGGAACGTGTCCTGGTAACTACTGTAAAATTTAAGAGTGAGGGGCATTTGTATTGCTTTAACATTATGGAAATCTATATGGAATTCAACTATGTCTGAGATCTATCAACCGCACACCCCTTCCAGGAAAAGGCAATCAAGCTAACAGTGGAAGACCATACTGCAAGCCTTCTTGCTTTTAGATACATCAAGGACTTAGCCAAAACAAAGGGAAAACAAATAGTTTTCAAGAAATAGTTTCATTAACTGCGTTAACCATTGAAATAATGTTGTATAACTGTGTGTTCCGACTCAATAAAACAATCAGAGTAGAGCCGAAAGCGACACACTTCCAGTGTGAGGCAGGAAACGGGAACTTGCCGGATATATTAATCCTCCTCTTTACTGCAGGACTCAAGAGCATCCTACGTCACTGATCCTGAAAGATCAACCTTAAGTGTTTTCATACCTGACGCGTTGTCACGAGGCATCACCACCAGAAACAGCTGCCCTCTTAAAGTTACAACAACGTGTAGTTTGTTTATAAGCAACAAAAGTTTGTGAACTTCAGCAGAGAGAAAAATACCTTCTCAGAGGAGGTAGCAGGGGAAATTATCTCTAGTTATCTCCTATTATGAGAGCATACCTCCCCAAAACAGAGGGAGCCCCTCTGCCCGCTGCCCCGCACTCAGCGGGTCCATACGTGCCGGTGGCTGCCGCCCGCAGCCCTTGCGGGGCGCCTTGTCCCCGCAAGGGACAAGGAGCAAAATTCCGGAGCAAAAATCACCAGAGCAGTCGCTCTGTAAGTCCCTTTCCCAGGCAGACTGAGAACGCAGGGAATTCCACACCCCGCACGGGTGGCCCGCCTCGGCGTTCCCGGCCGGGCCCCACCGCGCCCCCGCCCCGCTCCGCCGCGCCCGCACCTGCGTGTCCGCACCGCCCTCAGGCGGGGCCGGGGGCTCAGCGGGCCCGGGGGGCTCTGCCCTGGAGCCAGAGCGGGCGGGAGCGCGGCCGGCCAGGCCCTGGGGCTGCCCCGCCGCTGCCTCCATCGCCCGGCGGCGTTGCCACGGCGAGGGGCTCCCGCCGCGGGGTGGGCGTTCTTTCAACTTCCCCTTCCAGCCCGAGGTCAGTCCCTGTTCCCCATGGAAACGGGCTGCCGCTGTTGTGGGTGGCTGGGAGATTTCGCGCACGGCGAGACCGACGCCAAATGTGCAGCGACGCTAAATTCCCCGGGGCTGGACAAACACGCGAGGGATCCAGCATCCAGCCCTGCCCGCTCCCCATGGCCGCCTTCCAGACAGCCCAGGGAGCCCCCGCCGCCTACACCCCTCCGGCCCCACCGCTCCTGGTGGCGTCACACCTCGCTACAGCCCTAAAAGCTCAAAACTTGTATCAGGAACAGCCTTAGTACTCCAGACATTGCTACATTATCTCACCTTTAACATCTCGTTCTCGGTAAAACCCAAATGGATGCATTTATGCAGCCCTCACACCTGGCCTTACCGGGGGAGGCAGGAGACCTAAAGGCTTCGAACGCTGCTGTTTTAGCTGCATGGGGGAAAAAAAGCTATGATATTTAATACACCCGGATTGCTACAGGCACACATAATACACCTTGCTCCTAATTGGATAACACAGAGAGGGTTGCCCTCTTAAATGACCAGAGAATCAACTTCTTATCAGGTTTCCAGCACTCCCTACTCCCAGAATGTAGCAGTGAAAATAAAGAGCTCACTGACAGTCTGTTAGACATACTGATCATTCATGTATAAATCAAATTCTAAATGTGTTCATAAACAAATCTGTCCCCAAGAAAATTTCTTTCTCCTTAACTTCTTACAGAGGATACAAGTCAGGGTGGTAATCACACTGTAGAAAATGGTTACGATTCATACACAAAAGTACTGAAAGCTGTCTAAGATTAAATATACATGAAGGACAGACTAAATATGTACAACCTGACACCGAGACATCAGCAACTTTTGTTCACCCACAATCCATGTCAACACATTCATGGGAAGATGAAAGCTAAATACTAGCAGTAGAGCACAGATAATTCAGGAGCAGAAAACCTGAAAATCTTCGCAGAAATGTGTAAGAAACGCAATGCCCAGGCTTGAGGTTGGTATTTCACCTTGAAATGTATTTCTCTTCTGCTCCTTTTGATGTAATTCAAACTCTGGACCAGATAGTGTCCTCCTAGTTTTTTATGGAAACATGCACACAGGGCTGCAAAAGACCTGCAGAAACCCATGTCTCTGCCCAACAATTCCTAATCATCCCCTAACATGATTTTTCTACCTATTCTTAAAAATCTCTGGAAGGCAAAGTCTACACAAACCTCCCAGGGGGCATGGTCCAGTTCTCCTTTACCCATTTCATTAAATTCTTTTTACTGATATTAATTATTACTTCAAAGTACACTTTTTCTCATCTATCCTTCAGTAACTAGACAGAAAAAGTGACCTTTATAATAATAGTTTTTATGTGTTTATTGTGGATTAATTCTGGTAGACAGTTATACCCCACACAGCCACTTGCTCACTGCCCCTCAGTGGGACATGTTTTCTCCCTCAATTTTTTCTCTCCTAGAAAGAAGTGAATTGTTTCAGACAAAAGCTATTTATTTCATCATTCCCTTGGAATTCATAGGTTCTGTTCTTTATGATTTTCCAGTTTGTCTGTACTGTTGCCAAAATATGGCATGCAAAACTGGGCATAAAACTCGTCCACTGGCCTTAGAAGCCACAGGGCAGAAAAGAAAGTTTTCTAGTGGTGGTTTGAACCGAATTTTTAAAAATGCTGCCAGATTTTTTTTTTTTAATTCTGTATTATTCAATAATCACTTTGTCCTCCATGGGATCTCACATATAATTTTCTGATACACTTTTGCATATTGATATTTATTCCCTTTTATACTTGTTAATTTGACTTTCTTGAGTACTTTCCTGAATTCCTGAGCTTTTTTTTTCATGCTCTACTTCTTTAATTAATTAAAACTAGTTTGAGTTTCATTCCCATCCTCTGTTCTACATCTGGATCAGCTCTCTCAGCCTGGTACTGTATGTGAATACAAATTCTCAGTTCCCTCACAAACAATGTCCTGAACAGTCAGGGTCCTTTAAAACTTCATGTAGTATCTTCACAAAGTTTCTCTGAAAATAATTTACATCTTGTCTTGAGCACAGTCTTTCAAATTTTTGCTGACCTCCATCATATTGATTTAAACTAGATCATATCTGTTTCATTTTTAAAAAAATGTATAAATGTGTCAGAAACTGCTAAAAATTAGGGGCATGCTAGAGGTTTCCAATAGGTAAGTATATATTGTCAAGCGGATAAACTATCAAGGAAGGTAATTGGATTGATTTGAACAAAAATTATTTTTTAAATCCATGTGGTACGTTTTCTTCCCCATTCTTGTCCTCTGAACTATTGGTAAATGATAGCATAATAGTTTGTTCTAATAATCTTGAAAATTCTTCATCCCTCATTTTTAAGGAAAACTGTGACCCTAAGACTCTGCCCATTGTTAAGTAGTGCTCCAAAAAAATTATCTTGTCTGGGAGATTGTTCTCAGGATTCAAAGGTATATTTAACTTCCTGTTGACTTGAATAACTCTAAATTATATAAATATTTCACAGTATTTTTAAATCTGATTCTTTCCTATTCTTTTTCTTATTTTTTACAGTCTTGTCATATATAATACTTTATAAAGACCAAAGAAAAAGTTACTACACATTGTGATCTTGCCTAGGCTTCACACGATTTGTTTACTCTATCTTTTAATCATTCTTCATGACTTCTTATTTTATCCCTCCACAGTTTGCTTATTATAGACATCTCTGCTCATTCTTAGAACTGATATTCTCCATATTACTCTTTTTTAACTTTCAGGACAAACATACCTTAGCAAAGACATCTCACTGAGATTTTAATATAATTAAGGATACTGAAGGTGCCACTGTAACACAGAACAACAGAAGAGCTGAAGCTGAAAAGGATCTCTGGATATCATCTAGTCCAATTGCTGTTTGAAACAGGATCAGCCTGGATAGGTTGCCCAGCACTATGTTCAGTCAAGTTTATTATCTCCATACATAGAGACTCCACAACTCTGAGCAACCCATTCCACTGCTTGAACACCCTCAAGGTAAGGGTTTTTTTCCTATGCATTAGTGGAATTTCCTGTGTTTCGGTGTGTGCCCAACTGTTAGGCTGGTTAAGCACAACTTCCCCTTCTTAAATCCATGCTGAAACATGACAAAGGCACAAAATTCTCAGACTTTTAGAAGTGATAGTCATGCCATTAGGTAACCTTGTTTCAGCAACATAATTAGTATTTACATTTAGTATATAGAGGGCTATATAGGTGAGTATGTTCAAGAATATCTCAGAAAGCCTCAATCTCCATTACACCTAAGTCATTTCAGCTTAGTCCCTCAATTTTCTTATGCCACTTCTGACTTCAGTCGCATCAGTTATTTACTTGACACTATTCACCTCAGTCACTTATTCAAGCCTGCCTGTCACTCAATCAGCTCCTTTCAGCTCCCTTCAGTAGCCCTTCACTCCTGTCAACACTCAAGTTAGTCAGCTCCTTCAGGTGGACCTGCTGGGCAGTCACCTACTGCCCCTAGCATCTCCCTCAGCTCCACTAATGACAAAGTGTATGACAGAACTGATGTCCAAAGCAATTTGTACAAAAATTTCTTTTGAATTACAGACTGTTAAAAAGAAATTATACTTATAAAAATAGAAAACCAGTTCACTGAAATAGTTACTAATACAAGCGTCTATAACTGAAGAATAATGTACATTTTTACAGATATTAGCTATATGAAAGTTTAAGCATAGCAGTGTTCCCAACTGAAGTTATAGCAAAAACAGCATTCCAGCTGTTGCTTGACTAATTCTGTGTGAATTAAAGGATTATTCACATATCATGCTCTTACCTGTGTGTCTAAATAAACCCAGGATAATGCTTTCAGGAATATCTGTGGATTTTGATATTCTTGTTCCAAAAGTGGTCACAAGATACCTTGGGAGAGAAAAGAAGAAAGCAGGCTTATGTGATATTTTTGCGTAATACTATCCCAGGCTCTGACCGTCTTCAGTTTAGGCAATTTTTAGAGCCTATTGTCATGGTGCCACCATGACACATCAGCCAAGACAGTAGGGCCCCCCTGGAAGGTGTTGGCAGTGCCTGGCAGCCAAACGCAATCTTGCTGCTTCAGCCAGGAGCTGGGCAGCCAAGGACCGCCGAGGCAGCCCCAGTCCTGGCATTGGGCACCTCTCTGGGGACAGGAATAGACCAAGACCAGGTTTTGTCTGCTTAGAAAATCACATTGGAAGTCTCTTGCAAATCCTTCTGTAGCCTCCCACTAACCCCATGCAAAGTTGTTGAATCCACAGCATTGTTCAGCAAAGGGATCCACAGGTTTTCTGCCTGTTACATGAAGAATATCTTTCAACTATCTGTTTTGAACCTGGGTTTGATATGAAAAACATGGTGAACAGTCAATCCCTATCTGTTTTCCCCATGCCATTCATATTTTTGTAAACTTCTACCATATCTTGCTCTGCAGAAACACCGCTTCTCCAGCAAACTCAACCATTCTCCTTATGGAAGCTATTCTAGACCTTTGATCACACTTCTGCCCTTCTCTTCCCTTTTCTAATTCTTACTTATCTTTTTTGAGATAGAAGAACCATAACTGCATAGGATATTCAAGGTATGAGCAAACAACTTATACCGTGTTGTAATTACATTTTCCATTTTGCTATTTCCTTCCTGCAAAATTATACTGTGTTCTTTGTTTTGCTTACTGCTACTAAGCTCTGTGATGGTTTTGTGTAATTCTTTATTATAATATTTATTATAATATTATTATTATAATATTATTATAATTTATTATAATTAATTGTAATTCTTTATTATAATTATTGTGTAATTCTTTATTAGTTCTCAGTGATAATGTTTTAGGATCCAAATGCTTTTAAGGGCTGATCTTGGACAGCAGATAACTCTTCTGACATGATAACACAAAAGTAACACATCAATGGATACTGCCTCAGTAGCATTGAAATCCATTCATCTTCCCCTAGCAACACACCAGAAGTAATAAGTATTCACCCAGCATGGATAAAACCCATAACAACACCTACCATGCCTTTGTAAAGCACTGAAGATAAATTTTGAACAGTACCAAATAAAAAAGTATAAGACCACAGTGGGACGAAAGAAATACATTATTGTACACATCCAAACCCAAAAGTTCATAGTTTTGTGAGTTAGCCTGTGACATACTGGATTCAAGAGTTGGACTTGATGATCTCAGAGGTCTTTTTCAACCCAGCTGTGATTCTGTATCCAAAACACTGTCAGGGTTTTAAGAAAATCAAGAATTTCAAATCTTATTCCCATTTACATTAACACCCTTTTACTCAAATCCAGCATAGCACTTTGGTCACTTCTATCTGACCTAAAAGATTCTGTGAACCCTCCAAAAAATTATAGTAAATCTGCATAATCTGAGTTTTCATTTTTTTGCATAAACCAGCCACTAGAGGGGGAGATAATCCCAAACACTCATATATATCTAATCCTAGCTACCGGAACTTCTACATTTGAGTCTACTTTATAATTATTACCATGACTACAAGTCCAAAATTATTTTTTTTTTAGTTTACAGTGCAATACAATTATTTAGCTACAATGAATTACACTTCATTATTTGTTATTAGGTTATTATTGGTTATGAGGCCCAGCAGATGAATCAGGAGTGCCTGGCCAGAGCAAAGGCCTTTCCTTAGAAGGCTCTGTCTATTTATTCAGTAATCAACAGATCATATTTTTAATTTATATGTAAAGGTGATTTAATTTTGAGACTGTAAGGTTCAGCAATCTTCCTTTAAGGAATCTTAAATTTGTGGTAAATTCAGCAATCACTAGTTATGACAGATCACAAAACCATGGTATGTTGTGCTCATACACTAGTACCCTTATTGAGACAATAAGAAAGCATATTATGTATTCAAGCAGTTAGATTATGACACTTACAATTTATTAATCAAACAGAAAATCAATCTGTGCTATCTGTTGTGAGCATAAGAAAAATCCCAGTGATTTGTTCACGAACATAGTGACAGTATTGATCACTCCACCTTGACTCAGATCAATGTCTCTATAGCTGTTGCTAGCCCCAGAGTCAAAGTAAGGCAGACTTATCCTGCGTTGTATCACAAAGCAATCAAGAGCAATGGTTCTCCATAGAAGAGGAACATAGTAATTATCCACATCTCTGATGTAATAAACATTGTCAAACACAAACCAGCTACGATAAAATCTTCATCTGTGGCAGCCATGGTCACACTTGATTATGGGAGGAATAACTTTGTATTTTATTGTGACTTGTTAGGCAGATTGTGAGGCTGACATGAGATAGTATGTTATTATAATTCTGAAAAGGCAATCTGTCAAGCAAAACTAAGGAAGGTGTGCCCCAGCAGAGACCTGTACATCCCTGTACCAGCTCCAGGAATTCCCTGGTTTCACTTGCTTCCCCCATCGATCACAGAGGGGAAACGACAGGTCTGCAGAGACTGATTATCCACCACAATAGCAATTATAAACAAAATGAAGAAATAAAAGAACATTTTGTTTCTTTTAGCATTTCTCATGGGTGGTCAGGGAGAATCACAAACTGAACTGTTGTTGGGTTTTTGCGACGTTTTGCTTGGGTAATGTAAGCGCACAAAACTACTCTATGTTATACCTGTACATAAACCAGTAATTTACAAAGGGATTCATATTATTAAATAATATACACATATAAGCATAAATATACATTAGAAAAATATACTCCCTTGGGCATGGATGTCAGGTAACAAAAAACAGTGTACATTCATTTCTCAGAAGAAGAAAAATCAATATTGAGAAAAATGACATATCAAGACAGGAGGTCTAAACAATAATCATAAAGAGATATTATAATTTTGATATAGATCAAAAGGGCAAGAACGGGAAGCTGGAAATAGAAGGTGTAGTGGTCAGCCTCAGAAACAGGAATTTTTCAATGAAGAAAGTTTGGGCTTATAGAGAGATAAATAACTCATGAAACATATTTTTAAGAAAGGAAAAGGAAACTGTGCTGTTGTTAGACTTATCAATCTGACCTCTTTTTAAAAAGCAACAAATGAAAACTTTATTCCACTTTTTGAAGGCAGAAGACCAAGTGACCAGTTTTCCCATGCACTTTGGTGGTAGTGTGTGCTGTGCTGAGTAAATGTGACATCGCAGAAGTGTGGAGCATTGACAATAATTTAGAGAAGCAGCAATGCTGTGGGAACACGTTCTTCTGTCTCTCCTCTTGAGTTCTCTGCAAAGGAGAAACAAACAGCTGTGGGAAGGAGATGCCATAGAGCAATGGGGGCAGCAGAGGAGGACTGATTCAAAAGTATCCTTGCTGACAAAGATGAGAGGAAAATCTGAAATCAAACGGTATTTTTCATGAGGGGTAGAAATCCTTTTAATTGGCAAAACTATCTGGTAGCTGAAATGACTAACGTTATGTAATATAAGGGTCTGCATGCAATTGCTTTCCAGCTGCTAAAGGAAATCTTTAAAAAATGAAACATATCAAATTTTAACAGAGGAAAAGGATTTAAACATTTAAACCTGGCTGTGACCAGGCAAAGAAAACCCATCACTAAAATCTCAATTCTTTGTTGCCAAAGAAGGTCTTACCAAAACAAAGCAAAGAGGACAGGGTACTGGCTAAAGTGAAACCTCCAGAAAGTTAGACTTTACCTGGAGATAATTTACTGAAAGTCACAGAAAGGAGTTCATCTTTGACAACTCAGACTGCTTTTGAAAAATATAGCTGAGTAACTGTGCTCCTAATTTGCCTGGTCTTTTAGTGCCCTTTTGCCTTACACCCTTCATAAAAAGCTTGTCAAAGACCTCTTTATGAAGTAGATAATTAAATATTGTAAGGGTAAATTATTTGCACAAAGAACTAGCTTGGCAGAGAGCACTAGTGTAAAATAAGAGTTTGGACTAAAGAAATATGAAGAGCTGTTTGCCACAGAGACCAGTAACGGCTGGGAGTGACTTCATTCCTCACATGCACATCTTTGGCCAGGGTGAGGGAGAACGGCTGTAAGGGAGCGGAGTCTGCTCATGACACATAACTGGGCAGAGATTCAGCACAAAGGAAAAGAGTCATAAGGATCAGAAGGTCTTGGACAGAGCAAGAGCAACAGGATATGATTTAGTGTGCTTGAACTGGGAGAAATGGTGGTATTAGAGACCAGACAAATAAAAATGTAGCACTGCCCTGACATTGTGCTTCTTACTGACTTTTTACTGACTAAGTATAGTGAGAGAACAGGACTACTGGTGCTGAGGCAGGAAGTTTTCAAGTGTTTAGCACTAGACACAACTCAGGGCAGATACAGTATTCTCCAGCAATACTTCCAACTTTTTTGAGCAATATTACAGATGTAAGCCTGATTTTTTTTTCAGTAGCAAAGGCCAGACCAAAAGAAAACATGATGCAGGAGTGTGAGCAAGTTATCATTGGATGCTTTGGAATAATATTTATTTTTTATATATCTAATATATTACACAGATGAGGCTACACCAAAACTGAGCAAGATGTTAAACTAAAAGCTTAATATTGAAGATGCTGCCTTGAGGTTGAAGATTCTGTAGCTTTGGTTGTTTAATTTTATTTAGCAATTTAACTTTGCTATTTAACAACTGTGTGTAGAGCATGTGCTGTGGACTTTTTAAAGTTCATTGTTGTGCCACAGAGGCATCTTTGTTCATATTTTTAGATCTTCCAAATATTTGTTTACACATTTCTTGTGGAGGACATACCTTCTGTAATACTGCTTTTGCATCAGCCCACTCCCAATTTATTTTAGTATCCCCCAGCTGATGGGGGACAGATGGGTGAGGGCTGGGAGCAGAGGAATGCTGCCCTGCCTCTGACGGCTGTGGAAGCTATGCAGCTCACCTCCCCCAGACAGCTCTCAAGAGCTTTTGGGAAAGGGGCCAACGTAACTCTCCTGGTCACCAAAAACATTAGAGATCTACAAAAGACTCAAGAGGAATCAGCTTTCTGTCTCGCATAGTGAAGTACAGGTCACTGAGAAGCTGTTGCTGAAGATTCCCATCCCAGAAATGTTGTGCAATATTGAGGGAACCAGCACACTTTACTGCAATTATGCAACATTAATTTGAAAAGTGGTGTGTAGTTTATGCTGCTCATAAACTTTTCCTACAGTTCCCATCTTCATCCTGTCTACCTGTGGAATTGAAATTCAATTCTTGTCTCACCAGACTGGACTGCATGTCCACGAACTTCTCTGGTGTGAATCCTTCCTAGGGGCTGCAGTTCTTCATGAACTGCTCCACCATGGGTCCCTTCCATGGGGTACAGTCCCTGAGGAACAAGCTTCTCCAGTGTGGGTCCCCTGTGGGATCACAACTCTGGCCAGCAAAACTGCTCCAGTGTGGGCTCCTCTCTCCAGGGGTCCACAGGTCCTGCCAGGAGCCTGCTCCAGCATGGGCTTCTCATGGAGTCACCCTCTCCCTCTAGCATCCACTTACTCTGCAAATGGGTCACTGCTTGCCTGTGGACCCCCACGGGCTGCAGGGGCACAGCTACCTCACCACAGTCTGCACTACAGTCTGCAGGGGAATCTCTGCTCCAGTGTCTGGAGCACCTCCTCTCCTTTTTCATCTGGGGGTCTGCAGGGATGTTTCTCTCACATATTCTCACTTCTCTCTCTGGCTGTTCTTGTGCAGCAACTTTTCCCCTATCTTAAATATGTTATCCCAGAGGTGCTTCCACCATCACTGATGAGCTTGGCCTTGGCCAGTGGTGGGTCTGTCTTGGAGCAGGCTGGCATTGGCTGTTTTGGACATGGGGGAAGTTTGTAGCAGCTTCTCAGAGAAGCTGCCCCTTGTAGCCCTTCCCACCCCACTACCAAAACCTTGCCAAACAAACTCAATACAATACCACAGACAGGGCAGTGAGCAGAAGAGAGACCTCTGAAAGCTTTAGTCCATGCAGACCATTTAGATGTAACAGAAGTCAACACAAAGGGAAAGACTCCAACTCCCACAGCTTTCTTTGAGAAATGTGGATGATCTCAAAGATAAATGCTGTGGAAAGTTGTAAATGTAGAAAACAGTGAGTTTTAATGTAGAAATTCTTCTAAAGCACTGTTTGCAAACTTGGTTTATATTCAATGATTCAAACACTGTATTATGCTTACAAGTGAGTTTTTCTACCTATAATGAGTATAACATATTCAGTCTTTCTGAATAGAAGGATGGAATGATTCTCTAGGGAAAAAAAACCCTAATATGAATGCAGGCAGCTGTTAGTTCCCACTATGAGGACATGCATATCATGCCTGCCTCTGTTCCAGATCATGGCACCCACCAGTGATGGTAATTGATATAATCCCAGGCTACAATTAGGCCAGGTTCACTGGGAGGGTCTCATAATTCTGAACTTTCAGACCCCTCAATAAATCTTTTTAGGACTTGGACAAATTCTTGGTTGACACCTCCTCTGTTTCTCCTGTATTCTCTGAAAAGCCAGCCAAAGGCAGCTGTTTCCGCTGCTATGGTGGCTTTGTCCTTTGACAAAAGGGCTCAAACAGAAACTCCTACTGGTTGGCTGCACAGACCCACAAGTATTTCTGCCTCCTTTATGACTATGGAGGGAGTGGAAAATTCCCCTGCTTTCCCTCATAGCTTCTCCCTTTGGCGAGTGTGTAGAGACAGCAGTGCAATGACCTGAGGAGAGGACAATGTGAGATCCAGCAGAAAGGAAAGCTGATGGGCTAATGACAGCAGATCATCCAACACATGTTTAATGGGAAAGGAAATTTCTAGAAAAGATTTTGTGAAACAGGAGGAAATCATTTGGGAAGGGAATAAAAGGTTCAAAAGTTCAAAATCAGAAACAAAAATGGAGAAGGAAAGATTTCCTTCCTCACATCTCTCATGGTTCCCATGAAGAAGAAAACATTTAGATGCTCCATACCACCAAACTGTAAACACAGTGGAAATCAAACACTTGCTGATATGTAGTTCTCACAGTCATAGGACCTTTTTCTACATCAAGAATGTAAAAACACTGCCTCAAAAGCTAAAATTGTGTATCAATCTCTTTTGAGTTTGTGTTTCTAGAAAATTTTTTCCAGAAACCTGGGTAAGTGTGAAACTCTACTATTAATGTGTACATTAATGAGTAGAGTCTCTAGTACTACTACTCTAGTACTACTACTACTACTACTACTCTACTCTTCCTGAGTCTCTAATACTCAGGAATGCTGATACAAAGTACATAACCATAATAAAACAAAGCTTACATGAATAATAATTGGTCATTCAATTTGTTGCTATTAACATCACTTCTGTTTTTCTACTTGAATGACTTCCCTAGACTAAGACTGCTTTGAAAATAAAAATTGACTCTTGGTGAATTTAATATTAATACCTTATTATTAACCAGCTAAGATCTTCTTTATTTGTCTGGAATGCAAATACATATTAATAATGCCAGTATACCTTTGTTACTATCATCACAATAAAACACTCCACTAAATATAACAGTGTGTTCACAGGGTAGTACCTGGGGATAAAGTGTGTAGATGTTTGATTATATTAACATTTTATATAAAGTGTTTAGAGGCCATAATTTGTTGTAGAAATGTTCTTGAATATTAATGAAGTGTTGAAGGCTGCAGAACTGACAAACGATTTGCATGAAATCCAAATACAGAACCGAAATCCATGAGCAATTCCTTTTCATAATTCTCTTCGATTTTCCAGGAGTAGACCTGTGAAACTATTCACTGAAGAGCAATATCTCAAACTGAGGGGAACACAGGTTTTGCATACAAAAACGCTTAGGGTTTACAAATACTCTGATATGAAAATAACAATATATAGTGTATTTATAGAGTTGCATATATTAGTAATACAATTAAAAATCTGATTTCAGTGTTTGTGACTGACAGAAATATAGTGTAAACCAGAATTGTTTTGAAGCCTGACATCTGTCATATGGCTCTGTGTGTCAGTCTGACCAGAAGCACTGTTCTAGAAATCCCATCACTACATAAAGCCCCACCCAGTGATCTGAAGTATTCTGAGAATATGTAACATGCAAGATAAAGAAAGCAAGTCAGTGACTAATAAAGGTATTTTGTCTGAGTTCATATAAGTTATATTCTGTAATGCTAAGTTAACATTTCTGTTTGGCAGCAGCAGAAGGACAAAGCAGTAAATTTGCTAGGTTTCTATTAAGCTTTCCTTATTGTTCTTTCACTGGGACAGGAAAAGAAAACTAGTAAGTTATCGTCTCAAATTGCGCAAGCAATTACATTCTTTGAAAACCATTATCTGCATGAAATCTTTCATGGCAGGAAATTACAAACAGAAAGAAATTCCTTCACAATGACAGAAAAGTCCAGACAACTTTCAATACTTGTTTTAAAGTACAAAATGTGTCACAAAAAATTGATTCAGTAGTCACTGTGATTCCAGATACCTGTTTTGACAGTGGACTGATTCCTTTATAAAGAGCCTAAGGGTATTAGGTAAGGAAAAAGAGAATTGTCTGAAATATTAACAAATAAATTTTCTATCAGAAAATCTGTAATTTCTCACAAGTGATCACTGAAGAGAAATACAGAGAAAACTGAACAGGTGATCATACATGCATTCCTAGTTCATACTTTAAAACAGTGTTGTGAAACACTGAGAAAAAATGCCTGACCATTCATATCAGCATTTATGACAGGTTTGGAAACATCTGCCTAACAATAATACTGGAGAAGAAACTTCGCTTCACACCGACGTAGAAAACAAATCAAGCAACCAATGGATATTACATTGTGACTCAATGCAAATTATGTTAAGTGGCAAAATACAATTTAGAAAACATAATGGCCTAGATTCTAAAACTTTGGTTTTTTCCAGTGGACTTTTTAAAGCCATATGCTTAAAATGATTCATCTGTAGGTTGATGATTCACGTTGAGAGACTGATTTTTGTGAAAAAGAAAGAAATACAGTAACTGACATCTTCCTATCTTAATAAGACAGAGAACAGAAGCACCTGACAGGAACAATACTGGGAAGAAATCACTGACTGCTTACATGCTGAACAAGATCATTTACAGCCTGTTTACGCTAACTGGCAGGATGATCTCTTTTACTTTTCCTTGCAATATCCACTTTTGGTCGTACCATTTCTGGAAGCTGTTGAAATCCATCAGCTCCTCACTTTGTAGAAAGATTGTATGTTAGATGTATACGGTGTATTTAGCTCAGTGAATTTACTGAAGGGCAAAAACCAAAACTATCAAAGTAATAGTTCATAAGTGCCTCTGGATGAGCCCTCCCCAAAATATGTACCTTTTAGCTCTATTCAAAATAAGTAGAGAAGACTGAAGGGAGGGGAGAGATGAGGAGTTCAGGCTGCTGCAGATAGTCAGAGGCTGTCTGACCTCCCTGAGCTCCAGTGGGATATCCCAAAGAACTCCATGTTTCTGAAGAAAAGAAACTTTGTGATCTTCAGAGCTGGATCACATCCTCATCTGCCATGCTGCAAAGGCAGTTACTCACATGATACTTTTAAAATAATAACAGCAAACAATAAGAATGCCATACATATAAAATATATATCAGCTTCATAACATTGCAGATTTTTTTCAGAGTTAAAATAGTCCTTGCTGTATCAAAGAAACGTATATGTTTTAGCTCTTTTCTTTAAGCTGATTCTCTAAAGATGATAAAATTAGGAAGTCATCTCAGTTTGCACTTTTCCTTCTCGTGTTGCTTTTACATAGCAACAACCTCACCTCCTTTCCTGGCTGTAATAATCTCACTCTGCCCTTTCTGACCCTGTCTGCCAGTACCTGCTATTACCTTTTCTAATAGCACTGCAGATTGCTAGTAGTCATAAATTGCATTTTTTACACTTAATCATGACTTCTTTGATTCATTTCTGTCAATGGCATAATTTAGATCATCTTTTTTACAACCACAAGGATTGTCTCAGTGTCCAAAGGAACAGATATTTTGTCAGGCTTATTTCTTACCCAAGTATCAAGCTATGATAAAAATGAGAAAATAGTGATTTTTTTGTGCCACCTTTTCTTTTTTATGTTGACTTTCAGCAACCTTCATGCCTGTCGCACTGTATAGCAATTTTTCTTCGTCATTTATTTAGTTAAAATTCGAAGTTGAAGGGAAGGCAACTAAGCTAATTCTGAAGGAATGCATTCCTTCCATCTGCTTGGTCAGACTCTGCCAGCAAGAAATGTCTCTTTCACACCTGTATTAACGATAGTTTAGACATATGTGTTCTGCCCTCATGTATCAGCAGAAGCTTACCTGTCCATGGATGTAATTAGCTCGATCTGGCCTGTGGCAAAGAACACAGCAGGTATGTCAATCTCTATGTGGCTGAGCTGGCTAATACTTGTCCCTTCATGATGCTGCCTGGACTTGGGAGTGTACACTCAGAAAACACTCTATTTTCATGTTATGCTTTTGGGCTTTCTTGGAGATAGCGACTTCTGAATTGAAACCAAGGCATTGCAGATGACTGCATTTGAATGCTAGGAGTACTAAAGTACTGAATGTATAAGTTATCAGTTATATTTGTTGTTTTGTCTCATACAAGCTTCCAGAACAACACTGAATTAGGAGTTTGTACTCATTTTATGTTTGCAATTTTGTTTTTCAAAACCAGAAAATTACCTTGCTATTTGGGAGATAAGGCAGTAAATAAAGTCCTGAACTTCTCATCGTGAAGAGGTATGATACATAAATATTCATGATATTAGATATGCCTTGTTATGACTGATCGAAAATGCTGGAAAAAGTGTAGCTAATGGGTGAAAATGATAGCTATATTGAGATGGCCCTTGTCTTCTATAACTGGTGTCTACAGTCTATGCCTCTACTGTTCTCTTTGCTTTCTCCTGAGGATGACACCAGTGCAGACATGGCAATGTGAAGTATCAAGACAGTAATTCATTTATTCTTTCATTCATTCATTCATTCATTTTCATCTTTCCATTTATCTGTCCATCCGTCTATCCATCCAATGCAGTGTGTGTGGCTCCAGGCAGCTGGCACAGCCCAGGGAACTGAATAGGGAAGAGGAGTCAGTGGGTATGGGACGGGAACTGGCACCATTACCAAGGAAAAAAACCTCCTGGAACAAATACTCTCAGTACACAGGCTTAAACAAAACATCACATTAGTAGTAAGGGAACAAATGTATGTGATTGTGATGAGGGCTGGTACTCAGTCAGTATGGAAAAACTTGAAAAAATTAACTTCAAAAAAAACCCCAAAGAGTTTGAATAATTAAAGCCTTGTAATTTATTCAAGGGCCCAAAAATAGAGGAGATGTTTCTGATAAAGGAAAGAGATTATCAGAAGGACATAGCTCACTTCTCTGGCTCTGCTGTCTTCTCAAGGGCTGCAGAGAAATGCAGGAGGTTTTTTTAATCATAGTAACTTTGTACTGACACATCAGCTGGGACACACAGGTACAAAGGCACTTTTAATCCCATCTTTTCTGTTAATAAGCAAGACTACAGTCATTATTTAATTTGCATATTTAGGAAATGATTGTGTCCTTCTACAACTACAAATATTCCATTTATATACAAGAAGGCCTTTATTTTAACATTTTAAAATCTAGTGGAACAGTAATTCCACAGACTGTGGAATATTAACAGGGTTAAGCACAACTAAGAAAGATTGTTTATTTCTTTAGGCTGTTGAATTAGATGGACACATATCACATAATACATATCATTTGAAGAAAAAAGGGAAAACTGGTCAAAGGGCTATACATTCGATACATATTTTATATTTATACATTTTTTTACATTTTTATTTCAGAAAGGCTTCATCAGTCAAAGGAAAACATGGAGATAAAATAAAAGTGTAAGTGCAGCAGTGCTCATTTATTTAAACAAGTACCTCATTTTGTAACTACATTTCAGGTTATAATTAGTGGGTTTAATATGATATCTATCATTCAGAGAATTATGTATCAAATATTATGATCACATTTATATAGCAAATATTGCTCATATTCTCTGCTTGCAAAAATGAAAGAATAGAAAACTAGAGCTATGAGATAGATAGAGACAGATAAATACATACATGATATTTGAGATCAAACAGCAGATGCTTTCTAAAAAAGGCACACACAACTTCGCTAAGATGTCATTGCTTTGTAGATCATGTATTTGGGAAAAAAAAAAAGAAAAAAGAGGAAGCTATGTAATTTGATGGCTCATGCATGGACTTATGCCAATAAATATAAAGCTGGGCCAGTTTGCAATCTGTTGTTTCTGGGGCAAGAAGGACCAACTTGATCACCCACTTAGTAAGGGCTTCACTAATTCCTAACCCATGGGGAGTAAAGGAATGCTCTAGAGGCCCTGCATGGTCAGAGAGGCAGGATGAGGTTGTGCAGGCATCAACTCAGATGAGGATGAACAATTTTGCCCCACATCTCTAGCAAGTGGACCACCTTACACCAAATCCATTGCTTAGATTCAAGCTGGAGTTGAGAAGGTTTGTATGGCAGCTGTGACAGCTTGAGCCTTGCAAAAACCCGTGTGTCCTCTAGGCCACTAGAGCTGAGAATATAGGTGGTAACCCAGAGGTAGGAACTGGACTCTGGAGTTTACCTGGGTTTTGACTATGCGTTGAATTTGTGGACAAAAGTGCACCCTGCCAAATCAACGCCATAGTAAGTATTTCTGTCATTCCTTTGGCTGTAGGCAGAGCTGGTGTTGTTAAATGTAGTATCTACTGAAGTTTTATGCTGAAGGTTTGTTCTTCCCTGTTTTCTTAACTTCCTATGTTCTTTTCTTTGGATTGCTAGCCCTCTCACGGCATGAATCATGAAAGCACTTAAGCACCAGCTCTGACTGAATTCACCGAGATTTATTTATTTGTTTATTTATTTAATGTCGGTCGCATCAGAACAGTTAAGTCTAACAGCAAGCTCTGAGCAGAAGCCCAGCAACTCCATCAGGAGTCAATGCCCCCGCGGTGCGAAGCACAGAATCTTACATTTCCACTTTCTGCCACACTGAGCCCACAAAGAACTTCATTCTGCAGTGCTTTTATAACAAAGAACTGTGCCTGTCTTTTACTGGAACCAGAACCTCTACCATGGTCACAGAACTAAATGTGTATTTTCAAATGTACTTAGTTCAAAGAGTATGTTCATGAATGAAAAAAACTTCTGTCTGTTTGGTACTGCATTCCAATACAGATTGTAAGCAAATAGACAAATTAAAGTGAATTGGAGCTTTCAGTGACTTCTCCTGTGCAGCTATGCCTGGTGAATTTAACTGAATCAATGAATAAACCTCTTCTTTTAAATGAATGTTGGAAAAGAGAAAATTTTGACAACAGTACCAATGACCAACTGAAGTTCTCCTCTATTCAGAAGCAGTCCCTGATGAACTCTGAAGCTATAAATGGATCTTTATGTGTTTCAAAAAGGACTCTTTAAAACAATAAGGAATTCACACAATTCTATGAGGTCTAACCATGAATACACAGAAAGTTATATGGCATGGGTTTTCATTTATTTTGTTGCTCTTTTACATTTTCCAACATTTAATAGTGCTTGGAGAACTTTGTACATCCATTATATGTGGCGGTGTATAGACCCTCTTAGTCAGATTGTTACAAAGGGAATTTAGTATAGTAACAAATAATGAAAACATTAACCACATGACAGAGGCACACTGTGTTTTGGAGTTGTAGGTGTTGTGGCAGATCTTCAGTTATGACACCCAGATAATTGTTGATGACAAACTGTGTATTCTGAAGCTGCTGCACTCCCACAAAGGGACCTTTGTTTGGCTTTATGGATGTAAGCAAGACCTCCTGCTGCACTGCTGCCAGCACACTGCCATCACCAAGCCCACATTTCCAGCAAACACTAACCCACCCTCACACAGAGCAAGAAGTCAGAAGACCTCACACTGAGAGTGCATAGAGAGCAGCCGTACGCAAAAGTCTGAAGAGAAAACTTGCTGGAGCCCCACAGTCCATTACTCGAAAAAGACAAAACATGCTCCAGAAGCAATTCCACAGCAAGTAAATGCCATGTGCTCCATAGGCATTAGTTCATTGTCTGACTGCGCTCAGGAGACGGAGTCTGTTTCTTCAAACTCTCACTTCCAGATGGCATTGTCTTATCCAGAGTGGCATCAGAAACGACCAACAAAAGCACGAGGCTAAAGGAGAACCTCTTGCTAGAAAACACCATGCTGGATGTCTCTCAAGCGAGTATTTGCAAGTGGTTTGATTTTCAGAAGGTGTTAGTGTACGTCAGTTTCTCTAGCGGGGACTGACTGCAGGGTATTCTGCTCTTTGAAAAACAGGACACACACACACACATATATATATATATGTCTATAGCTCTCTCTCTATACACAGACATACATACATGGGAATCTAATTTTACACTTCCAGGTGCAAATATTTTGACTTGTGTCTTTTGTATTCACACATCCCATGACATGTATCTACATAACACATGTACACTAAATAAACATATGGTGCTGCTAATAGCCCAGAGGTGCTATTTCCCATATAATAGACACTATTTGCCACCTTGTATAGAATCCCTGACCTAAACCCAATGCTTGCTTTGTATCTGTGCTGCAGCGAATCTATCTCACAAAGCTGAGGATGGGCACCATGCCATCCTAACAGATGGGTCTGACAGCCAGGAGACCATATATGTGCATCCAGTGTGGGTGAAACCGATGAGAGCCTTTGCCAGGGAGATTCAAACAGCTTTCTGTTTTGGCTGTACCTACTGCAATGAGAAGGATGTAGGCTTATATTACATGAGGTATATGCAAGTGCAGAGATTAGAGAGGGAGCATCACGTGTGTAAAGAAAAATCCATTTAAACAGCTACAAATCAAATACATCCAGTGAGAAAAAGTGAAGCAGCATTATGGCACTCCACACCCCTCTCGCTCCCCCTGGGAAGACCAAGCAAAACCCGTCATAACAAGTTAATTCGCCTGAACATGCCGGCAAGGGTGCAGAAACCTGTTGCACAGCTTTCTTCCTGTCCCAGAGGCACATAATATTTGGTAAAGCAAAGGCCTAACTTTCAAACACCGTGCAGACACTGCCCTTCTATATGGTATAAAAATCTGTTGAATAAAGGCACATGTCCTTTCGGCACAAAGAACATGAATTTAGCTTGTGTCTTTTAAAACATAATTTAAAATGGACTGTGACCAATCAGGTAATTGCATGAGTAGAAGTTAAAATACTGCTTTCAAAAATTATCCCCTTATAGAATTTTCATCCTCAGGTCAGGTCTGTGTGTTAGTACAGACCTGAATAGAAACACTATACAAGCTGTATTTTCAGGTGCTCTGAAAGGCTGAAGCACAATCACTATCCTTTTCTTCATTGTCATGCATTTCATTCATACCCATGCCCAGAAAAATCTACATGAAGTCTGACATCTAAAAACAATTACGTGGTACTTCTACTATTGTCTTAAACCACTTTTCAATTAAAATTTAGGCAGTGATCAAAGATTTGGCACAGTATATGGAGTGACCACTGGAACAAGTTTATGGAAAAAATGTATCCCAGTATAACTTACATATTTTCTAAAACACTTAGCTGTTTAGCAAACCAACTGAACAGTAAAAAGCAAAAATTCCATACAGAAAAAAAAAGTGAAAGCATAACCATATGAATGTGAATAAGATATGTGAGGGAAGTGATAGAAGTTCTTCCTATACGCAAGCTTAAGTGCCAGGTAGTGCAAGGGAGCTGGGAAACATGAAAAAAATTGGTATAAAGTGTTATTGGCAGTTTTAAAATTATCCAGAAGGTCTTCTTGTAAATTAAGAAGTCAGATTCCTGTCCTTACAGACATTGAAGGCAATTTTGTTATCAGGTTTCCTAGGATGGGTGTTTTTCTCCACCCCTGTGATCACCCAAAATGGATGCATTCAAAGGAGCATCTTCTCATCATGAGTGGATCAGCAATGAAAATCTTCTGGTCCCCTCCTCCTCCCACAACAAGGGCTGATGTTTTTAGAACTGATACACTAATTCTTAATTATACTTAGAAATAATAATAATTTTAAAAAATAGTAAAAGAAAGTTTAAATTCTAAACCAGCTGCAGCCACCTTGTTGAAAATGGTAATTTATTACACTGGCAACATGGGAAACCAAGGAGCAGTAAGTCAGCTTCCTTCCTGCTCCAGACTTTTCAGTAGCTTTTATTGTGTTTTGTTTATTGAATTAACCCCTGAGAACAGTGAAAAGAGGGGTGTTTTTGCAATGTGCTCAGTATTACAGAACTCAGCCACAATACAAATATGTCATAGCAACAAATTTGTACTTGTGCTTAGCCTGAAGGTGTAAGAAGAGGGCAAAGGTGATGTAGAGAAACTTTATGCCTTCTTATTTGGTATATTGATGTAGCCACAAACAAGAGCTACCCACTGCCTCAAGGGCTGTTCTCACATCTGTGGACAGCTGAAATGTTTACACATCTTTTGCACTGTTGCTTCCTGCATTGTGAGGTACGGAGCTGCTTTGGGAGTATTGCAGACCCACTTATTTCTCGTAGAGGAAATTTCATCAGGAAGAGAGTTGATCCTTATGTATGCCCTCTGCAGCTTCATCAGGGCAATGTGGTGTGTGTGCATGTATCACCTATTTTTAAGTACACCTTTTAAACTATAATGTACTTCATAACTTTTTGACACCTGAAAAACATAGTCATTTTAGTTCTCAAAGTTTCTGAAAACTTCTAAGTTCAGGAAGATACTGTATTATTTTCCAGATGATATCAATACATTAATATCCTGCCTTCTCCCATCTCAGATATTTTTTATTTGGTCTTCGGAGCCATTTTATTATACACTCAATTCATCAAATAAAAAGTGATCCTCTCCATGTACCCTCAAAATTCTTAGAGTTCTTTTAAAAGAAGTAAAAGCAAAATCTAAAAAGGGTTGCTTTTTAAAGTGTATTAAGTGTAGTGCCTTATTTGTAGTTAGAGAACCTACTGTCTAATATAGACATTGTAGATATGTAAAAATTATTTGAAGCATTAATATTTAGCCACATACTATCACTCAAATTATAAATTAATGGTTACTTTGGGAGAAGCAAATGAGAAGATATTTCCAATCAAAATCAATCACATAGGCTAAATGATTTAGGGATTCATGTAAACTGCTTTTCTTGTGGACTTGTTCTACAGATTACAAAGCAGAAATGTTAAGAATAAGCCAGTGGTGTAATTCTTTGATGTTTGATTTAAGCCTTCATATCTAATTCCTAGAATACTTTGTATTATTCAGTAAATTCTGCTTTAAGGAACTGCTGTTTATAATGGACTTAAAAAAAAAAAAGGCAACATATTTTTTTAAATTTCACAGTGAGTTCAGTACATTATTGCCATGAAGAACATCAGTAGTAAAGGGCATTCTGAGACTTTCACAGGCCTCAAGATAATATGATTTAAAAGATAGGCAAGTTGGCAGGCTGTGAAATAAAGTTACAAAATTTGCCTGGTAGAATAAAAGTTCTTTGCAATCTAGAGAACAGTCCATAACATTGTCTTTGCCACTCTCTCCACATCCATGCCCCCCAAAATGCAAGCTTGTAGTTCCTTGATGCTGTTCTCCAGAATTTTTGTTTTAATGTCTTTTATATATGTAGACAAATAAGCTCTTTCTTGTGGTATTTTTAAAAGGTTGCATATTGAAGAAGTAATGCTTGTTTTGCCAGTTGAATTGTACTGGAAGCCCCCAAAATGTAACCAGAATTAGACCTTGGTCATGGGTGCACTAGCACCTTCCTTCTCTCCAGTCCCAGGTATATGCTTGGGGGACCTCTGCAAACCAGGTTAGAACAGCTCCTGGGATTGCTTTTTCTTTTGGGCAATAAATTAGACTTCTTCTCCTGAACAGATTCTAATAGATAAAAAAATAATTTTTTTTTCTTTTAAGGAAATCTTTCTTATGTTTGCAAATCTGGATTTTTTTTTTTTTAAATCTTTCTCACTATGCCTCCTGGAACCAAAGTTGAACAAAATACTAGAGGATAAGAGAAAAAAGTGTCAGCAACTGGGAATTGAGAGTTGTCATACTGTATTATAACTGTATAAATTCATGAAAGTAAGAATAGTAAGTATGTGCATTTCATGTTTAACTGAGTTTCAAACAACATAATCTATTTTCTGGAAAAAACTTGGCCATTCTTTGTATTCCAGGGATCTATGAAAACACATCTTTACTCTTCTGCTCTGCCCATCAGTAAAGTAAATTAGGGTTTTTTTGGTTTGGTTTGGTTGTTTTTTTCCCTTAGAAGACATTCAGCTATATAAAAGAAAGAGAGGAAGAAAGCTGGAGTAAGAATAAGAGTGGACGTTATAATTTAGAAAAGAATTTGTAAAAACACAAACATTTATTTTCACTTTTTTTGAAAATATCCTATGTGTTCATATTAATAAAAGGCAAACCCATCAAATAAACTTGCTCATAATTTTTATCCTGCTACTCATTTTATCATCTCTGGTTCCCATTTCCCTGACAAGAAATTGCAATTAAGAATGGTAGTCATTTCTGATGGAGTGGAATAATTTGTAACAGGAGCAAAATTTTAAATACCATACTGAAAGTATCAAAACTCATAAGGTACCAGATGTTCATCAGTAGGCTCCCTGCATAGTAAAGCAGGATCTCACTATAAAATTAGGAAGTATGTAAATAATCCCAAAATAGTGAAAAATTTAATAAAGATACCTCATCAACAGACTGATAAGAGTGGGAGTAATGTTATGCAAATTAAAATCACAGTTCTTCTACATCAAAGGAACTATCAAAGCCAAATCAGACAGGAAGGAACCATTACCATCTGCAATTCAGATTATCACTTTGGTCCCATCATTAAACTTAAGAAACATTGGAGCATCCTACTATTGATTTTTAACATTACTACCTATTTTGGCTCTCATGCTAGAAGTTATTGAGAGCTTCTTAAGACTGGGGTCTACCTTTTACAATGTCAAGACTATCCCTTTCTGGGACTGTAAAGGAGAATGGATGCAGGTGGTGCACCCTTCTTCCTCCTTTTCACTATCCCGGTAAGAACAGATAATGCTTATAGGTTCGTTTAAGCTCATGTCTAAGCATGGCAGCATCTACCCAGCCATGAACTCCAGCTGTCCAGGAATACTATCATATAGCAGAGCCCTCCTGCAAACTCTGAATTTACAGAAAACAAGAGATTAGTCCACATCATGACCGTGCCCCGCCTAACAGGCAGGAGAGCAAAACAGGAGGTAAAGTATCCTATGCCTCTTAAAGCACCTGAAAAAGATAGGTTGCAGAAAGATGAGAACCTAGTGGGGAAATTAATAGCTGATCAAGTCCATGCGATTAAGCTGCTTGTAGGGTTTGACACTAGCTTTTGAGTTTTACCTTCCTGCATTTTATTTCCGGATGTGCACTGCTGTGCGTCACAGGGACTGTAAAAAGTAGACAGGTATTAGTTCTGGAAAAGTCTTTAATGTCAGCTGGCTAGGTAGCTGTTTTGTGAAAGCAGTTCTTTGCTATAAGAGTACGGACTTGCTTGCCAGAGTGTTTCCATTTCAAAATGAGACCCTCTGAGCTCTTCCCTGCTGCCATTAATTGTTTAGTGACATTGCACCCGCATGAAACTAATGTAAGAAAGCCTTTATTCCGTATTCCTAAGCTAATAGTGACTCTCTTGTGGTCATGGGGCAAGGTCTCAGTGGTGTCAATAAAAAAGTAGCTAAAAGTGCAAGATCCATCTCTGGGATCTTTTACTAACTGTTAGAAATTGCCTCCGCCTGGAACTTTTATGTGCCCGTTTGATCTATACATTATCAGATGTCATCTACCTCTAGTATGATTCAGATATCACTAATTAAAAGCTCAGCAAGGCGTATATTCTGACTGCTGCTAACTCAGCAAAGTTTAAATATTAATAGTAATCAGCGAACAACATAGACTCTTTATATGGTGCTCTTGTGACCTAAAGAAGAGGAGGCAAAAGGAGGAAATCCTTACATATATATTGGTACTTCAAGACAGATTATTTTTTGACCTCTTTAGACATCTTTTTTCAGCCTGCTCAGGAATAGGGCACCTTACTAGAGAAAGACAAAGAAGTCCATAAAACTGGTATGATGGCTCCAAACCCGTTGTATCCTCAGTGCCTCAAGAGTGGACAATTCGCAGAGCCTTCCTCAGCCTCTCTTCTCTATGGATGACAAGTCCTTGAAGATTAGTGGCTCTCAGATTCTTTCAAGAAGATCAGAAACCATCAAGACATATTATGGAGAAAAAAAAGTAAAATAATAAAACCGATCTAAACAGACTATGCATGGATTCTCAGGCAAGCAGACAAGAAAGTGGGACCAAAAGTAGACTGTTAAATTCATATATAAAGTTTAAACTATTTTAATTTGGTTGTAAGTGAAGACAGTGTAATACCTTCATAAGCTTGCCTGTGGATTCGAAAAACGACAAACCAAAAAATGATCCTTCACTTTACAAAAGTTGAAGACCCATGAGATGGAGGACATGGATACACAACCCACACAGATGGATTTTTGGTTGTGTAGTTTACAACGAGGTTAGAAGGTTTCTTCCTTCGAAGGACTTAAGCAGAGGGTCTGATAGCACATGTACAACTGATGGAAAACAGCTCCTCCCCAATTAGTTGGTGGTTAAGAAAGAAAAATACATAGCACAGCTCACTGTGAAACTGATCTAGAAATGCATTAAAATTAGAAATGGACTTCGAAAGCACCTAAATGAGCACTATCCAGATTTACCTATGGCCAAAGCTTGATGTTTCAAAGCTTCATTTTAATCTCCTGTAAGAGTCACATTGATTCTCATAAGTAATCTAAATACTTAGACAACTTTTTTTTTTTTTTTTTTTGGTGACATCCACAAACGTCTACTGAAATATTCATTTATTTAAAATTAATTAAAACACACACAGTCATATATTGGCTCACAGGTATGACTAGTTTTCTAAAGCTAGCTGATCCAAACAACTGTATAACAGAGAAAGGTTCTTTTTATGTTGAAGTATTCGCCTATTTCTATAGGAACAGTTATATATATCACTGTACTTTTTATAGTGATATTGTTAAATCCATGCACAGCTATTAAAATGTCATTAATCTTTCTGTGGCTGTGATTATTCTAGATTAAAAGAAGTCCTTCCAGTGTAGTTAAAACTCCTTCCAAAGCAGCATAGTATAAAATGAAGAAAGTACTCTACAAAAAGAATCATGCTGATATAAAAATTACTGTAGAAATTGACATATTAGTACATGCAGTATTATTTTCCAAGCAAAAAAAATCTTAGATAAATTCCTTCAAAGAAGAGAAGAAGAAAGTCACAGAGGAAAGGGTAATTAGAAAAGAAAACATGAGGAAGAGAACGAATAAGAGGAGTCACTCTTCAACTTCTGTTGCACTCATACTTGATTTGAATGAGAGTTACTATACTAAGACCACTGTTATGTACTCAATTTATTTGTGATTTGAAAGAGAGAGACTAGTAAATTGCAAATATTCATAAGTTACTTAGAATAATGCATGTGCAGGGAGGTTTAAACATTTTAATGATGCCTTTCATTCCGTAAAATTACAGGTCTGGAAGGTACCTTAAGAGATTATCCAGTTTAGAACACCCTCACAAGGCAGGGAGAACTAAATCTGTTTCCCTGCTTACGCTTATTTGTTCAATCTTTTCCCAAACTTTATATGATGATATGTTTATATAAGAACAGATTTATGTCCATACTTCTAATTAAATTAGTTCTTTTTATTTATTTTATTTATTTCTAAGGTTTCTTACTTTGTTGGTGTTATCATATCAGAACTAAAAAAAAAATTCACCAAAATCCAAATTTACACAAATGTAAAACTTTTTCTTTCACCAGGCTTAATGTAATAAATCCCCGTTTTTGTGCAACTATAAGATAAGGACATTATAAAGTGACAATAAATGTATTTCTGTTACTTGAACTTTTTAGATTGATTGGCCACAAATACATATTAGACTAAAGTCTAAATACATTTAGACTAAAGTAAGATTATGACACCCATTTATGTAATATTAATACTAGAACTTATAATACTATTGCATAGCAAACCCTCACCTTGAGAAGAAATATGAAATATATTCAGCTTCTAGTACACTGTCTGATACAAAAAAATAAAGGAGCAACAGGGTTGAGAAATAATGAAAAAATATTTTAGAAGTATAATATTGTACACATGGAAATGCATGTAAAAAAATTAAGACCATTTAATATAGAGGAATTGACAACTGCAAATGTGGTCTAAGTTTAATATGGTAAATGGCATGGGGAGAGTAAGAAGGACTCATACCTCTACAATTTTCTCTAATGCAAGAGGGGAAAGAAATAACCTATTTAATTAAAAAGTAGCATGTTCAAAATCAATCAAAAGAAACACATTAAGGAACTCGCAATATTTTGAAGTCATGATTTTCTATGTATGTTAGAGAAAGTCAGTTCCGATGAAAGTCTCTTTAAGCCAATTAATGTTGCTAGCAAAAAACTACTTCAGCTGGTTTGAAGAATGTGTGTGTCTAAAAGCTTGTCTGGCTTTTCCAGTTGTACCAGCTCTTCTGATCAAAGATACCACCTTTTCCTACTTAGTTTTCCAATTAACTTTTATCACCTACATGTACATAGTCACAATGCACATATATGTTAAAGGATTGCAATATTTGTGGTTTAGGATTTATGATAGCAGTATGAGGCCAATACAGGTAAAACTGTTATTTTGTTTCTCTGCAGCATTTGGCCTCTATTGCTCCCTGAAACAAGACAGGACTACATTTCAGATCAGCATTTTCATTTTAAGGCACATGGCTTGCGTTTAGTGAATAGAAAAGAAACCTTCCATTGTAATCATACTGCTTACAATTTCACATGAAAGTCACCAGTCACTGAAAAAACCAGAGAATTCTGTCATTTTTAACTGCTCATTTTATGGAAAACTTAAATATCAGTTAGTTGCACATATAACCCAGCACAGCAAACTACCCTTTCTCCCCATCTCTTTTGCCATCCACTTATTCAATTCACTCAGTAACTGTGTTATGAAAACCCTGCCAAAAGCCTTCTGAGGCAGTTTTGCACCTTTGCTGCTGGTCCGCAGCTTCAGCTGCCTCCACAGTCCTCCACTGGCAACACTTTTGGGGGCAGTTCTGTTTTGTTTGCTCATGGTGCTCTGACTGACCTTGTTCCCAAAACCTTAGTATTAATAAAAGCAAAATTTCCTTCTCTGGGATGTTTGCAATACTAATTTTTATCACAAAATAGTTTATTACCTTGTTTAATATAATCTAAAAAGCTTGTGATACGTAAATATATTAATAGTCTTGGGTGCATTAAAATATTAATATCATTAGATACACAAAAATATTACTACTTAGGACATAACTATTTTTTGAACATCGTTTAGAAATAAAAATACTGCTGCTGAGACAATGAGAAACAATAATGTTTCCAAATGTATTACAATGAACTAATATGCCTCACGAATGAAGGATGAAGGAGTTACTTCATTTCATGATGTACAAAAAAAGAGAAAACTAGATTTTAGTTCTGCCAAAGAAATCAGAGTTGGAGAGAACTGATGTCTTAGAGCTAGTACCGTAAAATTGGCATAAAAGGAGTAAAGGCTTGATTGCTCTTACTTTACTAAAAAACTAAGGAATATATTTTTGAAAAACTCCTTGCATACAAATCCTCATTAGCAGATATAGAAACTTATTTTGAATCCTTCAGTGTTGGTTTTGATATCTTATTTAGGAAAAGCCCCTAAAAAGCCCAACAGTTATTTTGAAGAGTCAGTATAAGTATTTCCATCTTTAAATGTTATATATAACAGTTTTTAAACAGAATAGTTGTGTTAAATAGTAGTTATATTTATCAAATACAGCACAAGATATCACAGTGAAAAATGCAACCTATAGTGAAGCACAGAAATTGAGAGCTTGTGAGCAGTTATAATACCTGTAGTAGATGTTAGCATAGAGTGAAATGATTTGAAATACACTTTCTTTCACCTCAAAAGGATAAAGCCACATGATTACTTCCTTGCATGCTATGAAATATAACAAAAAATTAACCCAGTGGCTTATAAATAAAGTAATTAATGAATAAGGTAACTAAATTACACAACACTGCAATTCTATCATAAAAGTTCATTTGTGCTCTAGTTAGTTATCATGTGACACTGCTGAAAATAACATCACAGTAGATCTTCTCTTGAAGGTCTTGAAATGCTAGATTCTTACACCCTAACATTATCTTCATTCATAAGAAAGAAAATATTTTAATGGTACAATAGATTTGTCAGACCTGTGCAATATCTTTTGATATTTA
Organism: Lepidothrix coronata; assembly: GCF_001604755.1. Lineage (NCBI taxonomy): Eukaryota > Metazoa > Chordata > Aves > Passeriformes > Pipridae > Lepidothrix > Lepidothrix coronata. Next base: position 866,319 of record NW_016690338.1, on the reverse strand, counting down.
CCCTACTAAGAAAGGCAATAAATTAACTCACAAATTATTATTTGTATGTGAACTAAAACTTTAATAAAACTAGTTCTACCCCCAAGATGGTTGACTGAATTTGCTCCTCTCTTGTAACCTAAAAATAGTTTTTACATCATATAGCATTTAACTATTTCAGAGGCTTAGAAGTTAGTCACTGCAAACAACAGCAAAAATAGACAACAACTCAAAGTAATGAAATTCCAACAACTGACACAAATAGAATGCTAGAAAAGTGACTAAATGTGGTATGTACTTCAGCAAGCTCAAAAAGAATGGCTTTTTTCTAGCAAAATGTAGGGGTATGTTGTGATAGCAGTGGTATTGATTCATGGCTCAGCCCAGCAATCAGTCTATGAAGAACACCCCAACTGAGCAGATAGAACTTGAAACGACATGTAGCTGAAATACACCCAAGCAAGGAGAAGATGCTTTTATAATGAAATGGTTGTTTGTCGTGCAATTTCAATGGTGTGATGAAGATACTAAAATTTCACATTTGGCTAGAGGACACAATTTGGTCCTAATCTTCACTGCATGATGCAAAGACAAGTCATCACATGAGCTGTGCTACATGCTATAGTTCTTATGGAAGGCACTTTTGTAAAATCCTTGCAGTAACGACAAATCTAAACCTTCTTAAATTCTCTGCAAATTTCCAAACCTGTTAGGCAAGTGTCTAAGTCTAGGAGAACATCTGGGCCAATAGAACCGGTGGGTGTCATGCAGGAAATACTTCTGTTAGGTGAAAGCAGTAAATAGGAAAGAAATTTAGGCACGTCATTTGAATAGCAAAATTTCAAGTCATTGTTTCCTGAGACCTAATGTGAAACCTTTCACTAAGAAGTATCGATAATGAAATTTTAGGTCTCACATAAAAACTTTAAACATTTGCTTAGTAAATGATCTGAAATGTATATCTATGCCATCCCACATGCTCCTGATCTGGCTGCTCTATTGCTAGAGAGTCAATGTCAAAAGTCCACCTCTGATTGACATGAATGAGACCATTTGGTGAAACTTCAAGTCTATACACTAATAATAGTGACAACTGTAATGACTGGATATAGCTTTCTACCTGTAAAGGATTATTTTGCGTTAATAATCTGCACAGAAGGGGCAGAATCACTTTAGCAAAATGCAAAAATAGCTGGTGTCCTACAATTATGCTAAGATCCAGAAGTTTGTAGGCATTTCCTGGGAGTTCTGCCAACTGAATATCCCACATTATATGCTCATCTTCTGTGAGGATTGAGACGTAGGGATATAGCATAAGCCATGCTGAGCATGTGATCTGTAAACTTTCTTCATGTACAAACTAAACAGCCCTTTATTCCAGGATGCAAGTGTGCACAGATGATGTCTTCAGTCTTACGTACAAGTATTGGCAAAGGGGCTACAAACCAGAAGGACTTAGAAGCTGAAGTCCTTCTGTGTTTCTGTCTTTAGAAACAGCAGCTGAGACCCTGGAGGGAATGTGGAACACCAAGTGACTCCTCAGGTCCTGAATGGTCTCCCAGTTGCTGAACATCTTAGGAAGCAGCTGGCTCCAGCTGGGGTTAACATGCCAATAACAGTATGTGCTGGAGACCTTTCAGGGTCAATACCAAAAACTTACCACTGCTGTGCCCAAGGCTTCCAATCCAAGTAGTTTATTTAATTAAAAATAGGAAACTGGGACTACCCATGAAATTAGCTGCTAAATAGAAAAGAGAACAAAGCAAGCACATGAGGAGCAAAATGCTGGCAATATTTGCCTTTTGCTCAATTTGCTTACTGCAGTACAATGGTGAAAAAGGGATGTATCGAGTAGGATGAAGGGAAACAAAAGAGGACTTGTCTTATAATTGAAAAATTGGAGAAAATAGAAAAAAATAAACCCAGTTTGTTTACTGCCCTCTATCCACAGAGCAATGCTGCAGCTGCTGCTCTTTTGCTGCTGAAAGCCAAGTGGCTTCCCAGGCATGGCAAGGAATTTGACTTCCTGATTATGAGCAAAGGAAGCACTAGGAAAATGTGTTCCATGTTGGTCAGTTCTTTCTCATTGCAGCAACTCCTGGAAGAAGGCAAGGCTAGCAATTCATGGCTGTGCACCCTCACAAAATTAATTTTAAGACTAAGCAATGTCACAAATAACATCTGCTGCTACTGTCCAGACAATAGCATAATCAACTAGGATGGACAATGTGGAACAACTGGTACTAAGGAATGATAAATACTCACCTAGAAGCTGACCTCCCTAAGCAGTACCATTCACTCACTGATCTGAATAAATCATGTATTATGTATAGAGACCACAGGCAATAGTGAAATATCTGCAGAAAGTGAAGGAATGCTAAAAAGACCAAACTAGAGACGAAGCCTTGATAAAACCAAGGGAAAGGAGAAATCATAAATGTATATACCCAGAAATAAATAAACATGTTTGTAAAATGTGGTCACCTCTTGCAGCAGCAGGTGGTGATGGGGAACTATGCCACGGGTCTCAAGAAGTCTCCTTGGGAACTTGAAAATCTTTTTTCTGAGCAAACCTATTCTTTCCAAGTGAAAAAAAAAAAATCTGGGGTGTCTGTTTGGGCACTCATGCAATCTAGATCCACTGCAGCAGAACAGCCTTTACTATTACCCTAACTGAAAATCCTATATCTTTTGGAAGTGTCTCTTTATTGAGCTCTCAAATGAACGCGGAAAACTCAAAGTCCAATTGTAAATATTACCTAGCTGAAAAACCTATACTCCTGTTTCAAAGCAAAAAGTCAGCAAGAACTGAATGCATTCTTTGGGAATCATCAACCTAGGAAGACTTAAGTCATATAAAACCAACAAACTTATGAATTACATAGATTGCTATCAAGGCTAACTCCCTAGCACTGGATGCAAAAGTATTGTAAATATTTTAAAAAATTGTCATTTTTAAATGACTCAAACTGCAATTCAGTTCTGTGTATAGAAAAGGAACTATGCATTTTTGGTTTGTTTGTTGCAGAAGCAATTACTCAAATTTCTTCAATCCCTGTTACAAAGATATTGATTGACAGGAGTGATACAGACATAGGCATCCAAGATGCTTTCCAATCTGGGCAACTCTAAACCAGCCTGCAGATGAAGTTACATGCATAAAAGCACACAAGCCATGGAGTTGATTTAAATGCCTTCTTCTGGGTAACTCTTGAAACAGGATGCCATTTGTTTTAAGCTTCACTTTTGATTGACTTTTCACTTTGTCTAGGCTCACAAATTACAATTATAATTTACACATGGCTCTTTGTGCTGCTCTGTGCCAATTCTGGAACATGATTTTGACAAATAATTGTAGGCAAGCCAGTACAATTAACAGACTATTACTGTTAAGGCAGAAGGATAATTGTCAACTGGACTTAACACCACTTTGACACTAAGGGAAGAGTTTTCCCATAAATGTAGTAAGGAGTGTATCAAAATGCTTGGTATAAATAAATGACATAATGTAAGGCTGTCTGCTAATCTATTGCCAATCTCTAGCATAATAGCTTAGCTTAATTGGTGACCTATTTTTCTGAGTTTCCATTGTGATGATACAAACCAGTGGTCTTTGTTTGAAGATACATATGGTACATTTTTTCTATGTGTGCAGTGCATTTTTTTTTCTGTGGACATGCTAGTGCTTTTTTGGCATACAGGGCAGAGACTGTTCTGATACAAGTTATCTGTATATCATGACCAAATAAGATATCACTGATGCCTTCAATGCATAAAATGTCCTCATGTTGGAATACTGTCCAGTAGTAATCATACACACACAGATTGTTGATAGCATAATTGTTGAAATATAAGCTCGATAGGGGCCCACCTTGCTCTTGGCAACCTTTAAGCCTATAACATCCCCTGAACAGGAGTAAGGAGTGGGCAAATCAATGGAGGATGCCAGCCTTGATATAGAAGCTTTCCTTTAGGGCTTAACATGGTTTGTACACAGAGGGTTTTGGCAGTATGGTGCATTCAGAACAATGGGAATAATATGACATGACACAAGCCACTGAATAGGCTGTATCATTCAGTTGCTGGGTTTAAAGAGTCAAAACTGGGAAAGCAAGAATCTGGAAGCCTAAGAAGGAAATATGTACAGCATTAAGTCTTTATACTTTCTGAAGTGTAAGCAAAAACTGTGCTACAGCTTTTGCTTTGAAGCTAGTCATGAGAACACTTCATTGTTTCAATTGATCTAAATTGTTGGAGCCCAACTTCTTAACCTAAACTTACAAAGACTTCAAAACAGATGGTTTTCCTTGTAAGGATTAACATGTGAGACAGTAGAAGGTGGAATTGAGCAAGAAAAGGAAAATGCTGAATTTTTCTCCTGAACTTTTTTTTCCCCTAAAATGCTCTTAAAGCTAAAGAAAGATGGAGGAGATGTATTTAACTCCTCGTCAATTAAGATGAACCCAGGGGGAAAAACAATCACATCCCTCTTCTTTAGTTGCCTGTAACCATACCCTTATTAGAGTAGGATCTTCAAAAATTCAGGAATAACAATACAAAATGATCAAGAATATGTAATTTGATCTGTTGTAGAGTGAGGAGCACACCGCAGAATGTCTAAAGGAAAGTTTTTTAAAAGCAGAATAAGAGGTCATGTCATCTGAAGAATAACTGATTGAAAAAAAGAGGAGTGAATCACTCATAGAGGCTTTAGCACGCATTGTCCTACTATTAGGATTTCTGGATTTGTTCCATCTAGGCTGTGATCGTGTAATGAATGTGCACGTTGTTTTCAACTAGGCACAGTAAGTCCATTTTTTTCAGAAAGCCTCCAAAACACTGTACTCATTTCTGCCTAGAAAACTTCAGACAAATAGGAAAATACTCTTTGAAAGTCCAGTATGATGTCAATGTTAATGATAGTGATAGAAAACCTGAAATTAGGGTGTGCCTGTCCATGTCCATTTATGTGCTTGCATAGTTCCTGATGGAGACAACAAGCATTTCTGAAAACCTGGAGAGCAGAGGCAATGGGTTGACTTGTCTGAGATTCAGTGGAGTGGCTCAGCCACCATTAATTGTACAATAATGTAGAATTATCAGTGCCTAAGTGTAAACAGAAAAACCAACACTTTTGTTAGGATGAAGTTAGTCAACAGATGGCATATAGACCACCAATAGTTTATAAAACATCAGCTGTCTGGTATAATTTCTACACATAAGTGTCCTTGACATTGATAAGTCAGTACATGCCACATAGCAGAACTGGGAGCTGAATTTTTATAGATATCACATCATTAAAATGGTGAGAATTTTAAAAAAATGTTTGGTTATAAATAAAATCAGGACAGTTAGTATTTTTGGTAAGCAATATGCAAAAACACACAAGTTGGTCTGTAGGCTATTAAAAAGCTGCTTGATTCTTTGCTTAAGATTTGACAGTCATGACCACACATGTAGTAAAACAAGTTGTAGTTACCACCAAACACTGCCTCTTTACAGTTTTTGACCTAAGTATACTAAATCTCCCCTTTCAGGTCCTAAGAGTATCTGTGAAATGTTACGTCCTGGTGTGTGCTGGAAGTGCTGCTCTAAGTTTATAAGGAAATGTAAGAATCATAGAATTATAGAATGGTTTGGGTTGGAAGTGGACCTTGAATATCATCTAGTTCCAACCCCTCTGCCATGGGCAGAAACATCATCCACTAGACCAGGTTGTTCAGAGCTTCATCCAACCTGACCTTAAACACTTTCAGGGATAGGGTATACACAACTTCACTGGACAACCTGTCCCACTGCCTCACCACCCTCACTGTAAAGAATTTCTTCCTAATATCTAATCTAAACCTATTCTTGGTGAAGTTTGAAACCATTCCCCTTTGTCCTGTCACTACATGCTCCTGTAAGCAGTCTCTCTCCATCATTCTTGTGGGCTCCCTTCAGGTACTGGAAGGCCACAATTAGTCACCTTGAAGCCTTCTCCTTTCCAGGCTAACAAGTACAATTCCCTCAGCCTGTCCTCATAGGAAAGGTGCTCCATCCCTCTAATCATCTTGGTGGCTCTGCTCTGGAGTTGCTCCAGTCTTTCCTGTGCTGAGGACCCCAGAGCTGGATGCAGCACTCCAGGTGGGGTCTCACCAGAGCAGAGTAGAGGGGCAGAATCCCCTCCCTCGACCTGCTGCCCACACTGCTCTGGATGCAGCCCAGGATACAATTGTGGCTTTCTGGGCTGCAAGTGCACATTGCTGGCTCATGTCCAGCCACTTATCCACCAGCACCCCCAAGTCCTTCTTGGCAGGGCTGCTCTCGATCTGTTCATCCCCCAGCCTGTATTGACACCGACAAGCAGCACCTTGCACTTGGTCTTGTTAAACCTCAAGAGACTGCCATGGGCCCAGTTCTCAAGCTTGTATGTGGGAGGTCTTACCAGGAGAAGTATGGGGAAAATATTTTCAATTAGACTGGCAATATTTTACATAGGTGACAGGTAGGTCATCTGCAATCAGATACTAAAAAAAATTAGTTTTGCAGAAAAGTAGAAGAAACAATGAAGAGGTAAGGTTCCAAAAGCTGCCAGAACTCATACAATGAAACAAGAACTTGATTTTATAGCATAAGGAATTGGAGCACATAGGTTTAAAACTCTTCAAAACAACTTTTCAAAAAGACATGGATGCTTCCGTGGAAAAGAGGGCAATAATAATGGTAACAGCTGGAAAATGCCTCAGTGCTAGTCTACAGATAAAAGAGATGCATAGAGTGCTTGAAGAATAATTTGAAATTGACAAATGTTGCTATAAAACAAGCATCATTTAGATCAGAAACCAGATAGCAACTCGGAGGTGGTACACATTATTAACTTTGATTGCCTTCCTTAACTGCTGCAAACTTAAAAGAAGCCTTGTCATCTTAAAAGCACAGCAGCACCTGGTATGGTCTCCTCTACTACTTACCATAAGTGCTTATACTGTGTTTTATAGATAGGAGTTCCCCCAAAGCCCACTGCAGAAAAATAACATTTGTAAGAAACAGTTCTTACAGGCTGGCTAGACTGAAGTCCATGTGCATTTTCCCCTAAAGTGTTTTCCACGTGAAAGTCTTGTCCCCACACTATCTTTTACATTCTGTGTTTCTGTTAGTGATATGAATAGTGAAGCTTATGAACAACTACAAGAATAGAACTCCATTGCAAAGATCTAGTTGTTGTGTGAGTTTTGTAATTGGTTTGGATTTCTTAGTTTTTTTTGGTTGCTTTTTTCATAATTGAATTCTTTCTTAGTTCTAAGCAAGGAGACAACTCAGATTGGTGGCCCCAGCTCAGTATCATCTCCTCTCTCCCAGTTTGTTCAAAATGATGAGTTTCTAGTTTACTTCTCCTGAAAGCTTGTAAATATCAGTGATTTTTAAATCAAGCTTGCTCTGCTTTCTTTAATGGCTTGTAGAAATGCGGGAATCTTGGATTTTTTTGTTTTCTTAATTAAGTGGGTAGCAAACACTGCAGGAAAAGAACTCAAGCAGTATCAAGTCTGCAAATTCCTTTAGGGATGAAACATGAAGTGACATGTGACACTTCTCAGCTTGGATACAGAAGGCTAGGCACTGGGCAAGCTTCTTCCCTCACATGACACCTCTTTGACAGGAACAAAAGTTTTTGTGCATTGGCATACTGATTTTAGAGTGACCATTCAACCAGAGTAAGACACTACACAAAAAAAATAAAGGACATTTAAATGAAACAACACTTCTCTTTGGGCATTTATTTTACTGGGGTTTAAATTTTTTGAACAATTTGCTTACAGAAAATTAAATGCTTATATATATATATATATATACATCTTTTATATATATACATATATATCTTTTTTATATATATATAAAAGAAGTACAGAAATTAAACATTATTGGGTTTTAAAACTCCTAGTATACAATTTAAATAAACCCTACTTTGAATCTTGGCCTTAACGCTATTGATATTTCGCATGTCACAGCACCCCTAAAGTAACTTTTACATGATGAATATTTTTACTTTTCTTGCATTTACTAGTCAAGTTGGTACAAAAACACTTGCAGGCTGACAAAAAACAACACAAGCAAAGTAGAAGTTGAGAATGGAGAACAGAGCTATTGCCTTAATGACAGGCTTGCGAAGTAACCAAATTCACAAATCTTTTCAATGTGCAGTGCTCTCCACATAGACAATGCATACCAAGTTTGTTTGTTTGTTTTAGTTTTCAAGCCTAAAATGATCAAGAAGAACCAGACTAAGAAACTTAATTTCCTAATGTCAAAATATTAACTGTGGTATTTGATATCTAAGGTGGATAAATGTGAATTAAATCCTTGCTTTATTAGAGAGTCATAATGTCATTTTCCTATCTTTGTCTCTTTTAACTTACACATCAGTAAACATTGCATCCTGAACATTAGTGTGAACACCATGTATTGCCATAATCCTTAAGAATGCTGCAAAGGATATGAGCATATTTGAATCTTGGAAGATTTTCTGTACAGGCCACCTTTGTTGCTGATGAAGAGCTCAAATTACAACTAGATGATCTCAATCACTTTCACAGTGATGAAAGGCTCCTGTAGTGGTGTACATGGCTCAGGGTATCCATGTGTTAGAAAAAAACCCAAATCCAGTGCCTCTCGCAATTCAGCAAATGGAGGGGACACAGGAAGGGACAAACTTGAGTCATACGGCCTTCAAAATTGTTCAAATGAATCTTGACTTTTTGGCGCCCACTTAAAATTTGTACAGTATGCTGGATGAGCAACTAGTTGGAAACAGATAGTGCTTTATTTTCAATAACTGATGAACAGCTTTCTAAAGCTTTTTCCAGTGCTGCACAGCATATGAAAGTCTTACTTCAAATTCAGAAAACAAGTAATTTCAAGCACTTCTTGCTCTCCAGCCACTGAAAGCTCAAATTATGGAGATTTCTATTTTTTTTCTTTACTCTTTATATTAACTCTTCCCATGCACTTATCAAATTCTCTTACATTCTTATGCCAGTTTTTTTTTTTTTGTGCAGATATACAGCATTCTATTCCTACTCCCAGGTCAACTCACTGCTTGCTAGGGAACAGCAGCATTTGTCCCATTCATGTTTTTTGCTAAGTGGATGGTGCTAGGCCAGCTAGAAAGGAATTCACGTTGCAACCATTTCTGCCAGTGGGTTGCTAATTTGGAACTCTTTCCTGTGCCTGCTGCCTGAAAGAAAAACATTAAAAAAATAAAAAAATATTTTCAGTCAAACTCATCTTTTCCCTGTAAGAGAAATTAGGGCAGACGTAATTGCACAAAAGCTTTTTCATCAAGCTGTACAACTGCAGACAAATACAAACCTTGGGAACCTTGCAGATGACTTCCTCATCATCTGACTATGATAGACTAACAGAACCCCTAAGAGTTCCCTTAGGACCTGAGGCAGCGTCATGAAGCTGTGCCAGGGGAGGTTTAGGTTGGATATTAGGTGAAGTTTCTTCACCCAGAGGGTGGTTGGGCACTGGAACAGGCTCCCCAGGGAAGTGGTCACAGCACCAAGTCTGAAGAGCTCAAGGAGCTCTCAGGCACATGATGTCATTCTTGGGGTGGTCCTGTGCAGGGCCAGGATGATCTTTGTGGGTCCCTTCCTACTCAGGGTGTTCTAGGAATATCTCGAACTTACCTTTGCTTTAAACACTTATCAGAGATTCAGGTGTTTAATACCTGAAGCTGAACTTCTGAGTTTCAAGTGTGTTAATAATTTACTATTTACCAAAAGCATTTGAGACAGGTTACTCAGCTTCATCAATTTGTGCAATTGCTAAGATTCCTGCCAGCTCTCTTCAACCTTACCTGGACGAAAACTTATACTGGCAGCTTAACATGGGGTGCAAGACGGTAGTGGGACGCATCTTAACCAACATCCAACTGTGCTCTCCGTCATGAGCTGTTTGCTTATTTTATGTTAATTGAACCGGCCCACAGCACAGAACATTTTGAAGTGCCTCGGTGATCACTGAGGAAAAAATATCCACAACGCAGACAGCAGTGTAAAGGATGCCTTTAGAAGGAACCTTTCTGAAGAATTTGCGTGCCCCTTTTTCCCTTTCCCTTGGAGCCGTTAGCCAGGCTCCTTCTGAGCTCCGGGCAGGAGAGCTCTTTCTAAGCACGAGCACCCAGAGGGGGGGGGGGCCCTCGCACCGAGCCTCCCGAGGAGTGACAGCCAGGAGCAGGGGGCGCTTCCCACGCTCCCGCCGCGCCTTGGGCCAGGCGGACTGGGTTCTTTTAGGACCCCCAGCCCGACCGCCGCACACCGGCGAGCTGGCAGGAGGGCGAAAGCCAGTCGGAAGCAGCCAAAAAAAAAAAAAAAGGAAAAAAAAAAAAAAAAAAAAAGAGAGAGAAAAATAAAGCCCGAACAACAAACACACGGCTCCTGGCCCCCTTGGCCGCCCCGCCGGACGGGCACCCCCCGCAGCCGCGCCCCCGCCGATCGGGTGCGAGCTCGGCGGCAGAGCCACCGACCTGCACCGCCCAGCCCCGCCCCATCCCGACCGGTGCCGGATGCACCCGGAGACTCCCGAGCTCCCCCCCCTGCTCCACCGCCCTTGTTCCTCGGGCGGGGACTCGCTTCCTTTCCCGACTCCCCCTTCCCACCCTCCTCCTCCTCCTAGTCAAGATGGAGGACGGTGGTTGCTGCGGCCGCTGGCAGTACGGCGGCTAGAGCAGCTGCTGCTCCTCTGGATCGCTCCTCGCTCCCTCAAAAAAAAAAAAAAAAAAAAAAGAAAAAAAAAAGAAAAAAAGGAAAAGAACAAAAAGGCTGGAAACGTTCCTTCTTTCTCCGCCCACCGGCTGCTGGCTGCGCGGACCGCTGGCCCTTCCCATGCCGTCGTCGTCGTCGTCGCCCTCCTCCTCCTCCTCCTCCTCCTCCTCCTGCGATTGTCTGCGTTCCGGCTGCCGCCCGCCCGCCCGCCCGGACTCCCTGCATGCACACGCCGCCTCCTAGGTGGCTGCGGGGGGTGGGCGCTCCTGGAGCTGCCATTCCGCACATACCTTCATGTCCCTACGCTCGCTGCGGCCGCCCGCCGCCGCCCTGCATCGCTCGCCCGCTCCGGCTGCCGCCCTGACGGCCGCTCCCGCCCGGAGGTGAAGCCGGGACCCGCGGAGGGGGCGGTGGGGTCAGCGGTGGGTCTCGCCCGGAGGAGCCACCGCCGCCGGCACACGCAGCAGCAGCAGCAGCAGGAGCAGCCATGAGCAGCGCCGCTACCGCCACCTCCGCCGCCACCACGGCCGGCAGCGGCGCGGGGGAAGGGGCCGAGGAGGCGGCCAAGGACTCGGCGGACATCGCGGCGTTCTTCCGATCCGGTGAGTGCGGTCCGGTCCCGGGGGAGCGGAAAGGCAGGGCCAGCGGCGAGACCGCGGCTGGAGGTAGCGGCGAAAGGTGGCCCTGGGCAAGCGACGTCTTCCCCGCGGATCCGGGAGGGCAGCCGGCTTTGTCAGGTGGCCTCGGGGAAGGCTCGCCCGCCCCTCGCTGACGGGGCCGCCTCGGCATTGCCCGTCCGTGCGGGGCGCCGCCGCCGCCGCCGCCGCGCTTCCTCGGGGCGGCGGCGGCGAAGAGAGCTGAGCCTCCCTAATCCCGTGCCGGGAACAGCGGGGCTTAGGCTCAGGCACTGCAACTCGCGGGCGGGACGCCACCCTCGCCAGGAGAACCGAGGCGTGAAAACGAGCGCGGTGGCGGCCCGGCCCGGCCGGGAGGGTGCGGGGCTGATGTTGCCCCGGGGCGGTGTTGCCGTTGACAGGTGCGACTCTGCCTCCGATGCCGGCCCGATAGCGGGCGCGTCACCGGGGCCGGGCGGCACCACACAGCGTCAGGCGGACCCGAGCCCCCCGAAAATGTCCCGCCGGGGGTTGCGGGCAGAGGACCCGCTCGGGTCCGGTAGCCCAGGGTGTCGAGAGGGCGGAAAGGGTGAGCGGGGCTGCGGGGCGCGGGCTGCGCCGGCCGGGCCCCCCGGGGAGGCAGGTGGGGATGACACCGCTATAAAAGGCAGCGCTCCGCCGGTGCCGTGCTGCTGGGTGGCGGCCCAGGGCAGGAGTGGGAGAGGGCAGCGTGGAGAGCAGATGTTACAGCGAGAAGGGAAAGAGGCAGACAAAAAGCGAAGCCCACTTTAAGAGGTGTCCCTGCCTTGGCTGAGGCGGGGCAGCAGCGGCTCTCGGGCGCTGCCGGGCTGGGAAGCCGGGCTGGGTGCGGAGGATCGGGTGGGGAAGGGGGGGGGGGGAGCCTGTTGACAGGCTACCGGGATTAAAAAAAAAAAAAATGGAGGCCGCCTTTTCCCTCAGTGTTTACTCTCGGCACACAACCGGGCGGGCAGGGCGGCTGCCCCCGCCGCCCAGACGGTGTCCCCGGGGCATAGCGGCGGGGACGGAGGGCAAGGCTGGACTGCCCGGGCCAGACGAAGCGCCATCGGGGACGGAGCCCTGCCGGTAGCCTGGGCGGCGGTGGCGGCAGCGGAGCCTCCCTCCGGTGCCGGCTGCCCTCCCCCGAGCAGCGGCAGCTCCTCCCCTCTCTCCGCTTCGCTCCGCCGGCGGCTCCGCGCCCCCCCGGGCACCCCCGGGCACCGCTCCCGGGCGGGGCGGCAGGGCTGGGCATTTGCTCCGTTGGGATGCCTAAAAAGGAGCGGCGAACAAGGAAAATGCAGACTCACCGCTGGAAAGATGAGGGCGATGGCCGATTTAGTGTCTGAAAAATAATAATGATGGCAGTAGTAATAATAGTAGTAAAAGCAGTGTTCATTGGGTTTTAAAGGAAGTCCGTGAGGGAAGTGGGAAACGGCGTAATCAGTGCTGCTCGCGGTCGGTGCATGCTGTTCGGTGTGTTTGATTTAATGAGAGCGAAGGAGGAGGTGTGATTTGCAGCAGACATCCCTGAAAGCCCTCGGAGCTGCGTTTCTGTGGACAGAGAGTCCGAACAGGGGGCTGTGTCCCCTCTGGAGGGCTTGATGCTCCCAAGGCAACCTGTTTCACGTGACAGCAATGAGTGTGAAGCTCCTTGTCGAGTCAAGATGCTGGCCTTGGTGGATTTCTTCTTGGAAGAAGGACTGAGCTTTATTGTTCTGAGGAAAAAATCCCGTTGAAAGCAAAATGACAGATTACAGTAGACTTAAACACAGTAGTTACAAATGGGTACTTGTGTAGTAATCTTGCAGTTTTGGAAGACCTTGCAAGCTATATTAATAGTCAACTTCCACGTTTGTGTTTCAGTATAGAGGGATGACATAAAGTTGATAAACTCGTAAGTGGTGTAGTGATGACTTCCAATGCTGAGACTTTTTGATAACGGGGAGGTTACGCTGATCTTATTCTTGCAGCGACCGAAAATCTTAAAGTAGTAGAAGGACATGTCAAAAAACTCTTAGAGCGTATTTAACAACTGACATTCTCATTTTTGTATTTGCTTGTGGAGACTATCTGGTTCGGCCTGGGCTGTGACATATGCTGGAAAATGTTCCGGCCTCTATTGTGGCTGTTTGGTATTGGGAAGAGTTCTTTGAATCCTGCCTCTGTACATGATATACTCTTTAATAAGGAAAGGGTCTGTTAAGAGATCTGCAGTGCTTCTCTTTGTTTGAACAGGAGGCACTTTTTTTTTCAGTGAAACGCAGTGGGCTTCGTGATCAGTGAACAAGGAAAAAACTTTGTTTGGTGTATAGGAGCAGACAAAATATTTTTCTCTCTACAGAATTTAAAATGACAAATGCTTCCTTTTTCCTGTCACTTGCAGAGAATATCATCAAAGCTGTATCTGTTACTTAAAAGAGAAAAAGAGTAAAAATGTTCCAACGTTTTCCAGAAGGGAAAAAACCTCAACCAAACCCAACAACAAAAAACCCGCCTAAACAATAAGTTCTAATTCTAGGTTAGTTAAATTGGTCAGTTGAGCTGCCAAGTGGGGTTATTGGCTTTCCTCCTGTCCTCTTGTAAGACTAAGTCGGAAATAGAATTAAAGTAGCCTGGAGAATGGAGTTCCATTATTTGGAAAATGTTTTGTTAGGATACTGAACAACAGCTAGGTTCACATCACTTGAAATGTGTGCATTTCCAGTTTTCACTTTGGTTATGTAAATGTAAACTCACTCTTGAGTTGTTGTGGAAATAAGTTGCAACTGAAATGTGAAGAAAGCAGCTGAACTAGAAGTGAGGTAGTAGTATGAACACATAAAGATTGTATGTCTTGAATATAAATGAGGAATTCCTTTATTGGAATGGGAAGATACTGAGACAGCTTACTTTCTGTTACCTGTTTGGTATCTAAATCTCATTATTTGAAGTTGAAAAGACAAAACCACCTTGTTAGATCTGTCACTTTCTTCATGGCAGGATTAAGAGTAAAACTACTAAGAAGCAGAATTTAGTGCCAGGCAAAGTGATTACACTTTGACAGAGAAAACACAATAGTTGTAGGAAGTACATTTTTCTTAATGTAAGCTTAATGATAAGAGAATTTAAAGCTTTGGTTTGAGGTACATGTGTATAGGTACCAAAATGTCCATGTGAGTATTTTAGGAAAATGGGGTGCTGAGATTTGTTGTGATTATGGACATTAGAAGACTTCTTCAAGTACTACTAGTGACTTGAGACTTGAATCAGTCTGGGTTCAACCAAGTCTGCCTATAGCAGCCTAGGCTGATAATTGCTTGAGTAGTTGAGACCTTATAGGAAGTATTAATGAGTGTTGTGAAAAGATGATTGATTTTCTTTTTTTTTTTTCTCTTAAATAATGATCTTGTGGTTTGCTTAGTTTTCATGAACATCACTGAACAAATGATACCATAAAGATAAAAAACAACAGATCTATTTGAAAATGTGTTGCTTCAAGTTTACAAGGAGGACTTATGTTTTATTTCTTCCTAATTATATTGCTTTGTAATCGGTTGCCTAGCTTGCTTTACATTAGTGTCCTGTGTGATAGTGGCTGGGATAGTTGACTGCCTGTAGTAGACAACATTAAAAATGCTACCATAGTAGAGAAAGTCTCCTAGAAAGAGGGAAAGAAGAGAGGGTTGGGAAAGATTACATGGAAAAGAAAAAGAAAGCATATTATTAAAAGAGCAGCAAGTTTTTTCATGAATACTACTAATAAAAAACACACTCGCTTTTAGATCATGGGCGAAGTAGCTTTCGTATTAGACACCAAATGTGAAAAACAAGCCCAGTTTCCAGCTTAAATCCATGAAGCAGAACACACGATCCATAAAGTTAAGATAGTGCCTTTCTAAGAGCATTCATCCATCTCCTGCTGATGTGTATTAGCTAATTTACAGAGAAGGTAGTCAGACCTGTGGTTGTTGCTTACTTGGCGTGACAGAGTAGCTACAGAGTACTGACAAGTGTCTTAACAAAAACAATCTAGTAGTGAAGCCAAAAGTGAAGTTTTGGCAGGCAGCACTGGTGGTACCCCATATGATAGCTCCATGCTGTCCTCTGAAAGTATTGGTTCTTGTCCCTGTGGCTGTCAGGAACTGAGGGGTGTTTGGGAGTTTTAAGAAGTGGTGAGCATGCAGAGTTTTTAAAGTATGAAAGAACTTGTCCATTCTTTCATGCTACTTTGAGTGATGACAATATTTGTATTAAAAAAAGTAAACACCACAAAAAATTTAGTGTTGTGTCAGCTTTTCAAGAATCTGTTAGTTTGTCCTTTGAGTTGCTTGAGGAAGCGAGAAGGTTGCAGCAGTGTTGCTGTCATTAGTGCCAATTGACCTGGGGTGAAGAAGGAATGGGTCCTACTGTGAAGTTTTGAACCAATTCCGGAGGCATATATTTTAATAAGATGGTTAAAGTGACGTGAGGGGTGTATGTATGCACATGATGTTTTGAAAAACACCATAGAAAAATGTCACAACTTGATAATTCTGATGTGCATATGCAGAGCAAAAATAACTACAGAAACAATGAAGTTACAATGGGGAAGTTACTCTGGGAATAGTGTTGTTGGATGGATGTTCCCTGGGACAATGAAGAATAGGATGGAGAGCTTCAGTGTGAAATGCAGCAGCTGTTGTGTAACTTGTCTTAGTGTGAAATAGCCAGACTTTTCTGGGGATAACCAAGGATAGAGGAAGTTAGAAGTTAGGGGATGTTTGAAACAATCGGAGGCAGAAGTCCTAAATATTTCTACAAGGGGACAGCTATCCATGATAGCTGACAGTTGATAAACTATACATTTGAAGTGGAAGGTAAATGGGAGTTAGAGAGCCAGGTCCATTCTTGGAAGGAGTACGTTTTAGCTATGAAATGCAGATGTGCTCAGAAAGAAGCTGACAAAAGTAAGACTAGATTTGGTGCAGCTGAGGCTTTCATTAATTGAGGAGCTCAGTCACTATGTAGACAAGATGGGTAGTAAATATTTTTTAAAGAAGTGGTTTCTCCCCAATTAAGCATGTCCCACAGCTCTTAAGTTTCTGTCCCACAGAAACAGGTATGAATTTAAACCTGAAATATCATGTGACTTCCAAAAGCTTTTGCGTGTAAAATCACTGTCTAGGTAAATAAAACCTGAAGAAAGGCTGGAAAGACTTCCCTTACCCCAGTATAAAGAGAAAATATTAGTTTTTCTCTTCTCTTGTCAACAAATAGATATGTTTAGATGCAGACTGTTAGGTCAGTTTATTAATAGGGTGAAACTGCACAGTGATTTTTGGTCTGCAGCTTGAAGGAGGTGAGATCACTGAAATAGCTGTTCATGGTCAGCAAAAGTTAAAATAGTAAAGACGTGTTGAAGCTTTGAAAATGCAGTGATGGCTGAAGGTATTTGTCTGAAAGTGGATGATGATTTTAAAGAGAACAAAGAAAAATTTTTCTGCTTGATGAGAACTAAGTTTAATCTTAACAAAAAGGCTACTAGGTAAAAAAACCAAACAGAACAAAACACAAAGGTCATAGCAGGCAATTTGAATCTAAGGAGTAAAATGGTTACATCTATTTGATTGTTCTCGTAAAGAAATTGACTTGTTTTGGAGAGGGATCTTTGTTTAACTTAAGATTTTTCTTGATGCGGTGAAAGCAAAAAGTAGACTACTGGTGAAGTAATACTGATGATCTGCAAAGCTGAGTCATATTCTTTCAGGAAGGATACTGCTGTTTTGAGAAAACAGATCACTTATCCAGTAGTGAGTAGGAGGAATTGAAATGACAGGGAACAACTCAAGTGCTTTTAGCAGTAGACACTACGGCACATTAAAGCATCTGATTTTCAGCCTCTAGAGTAGGTTGTTGTATTGATGCACAAAGAGGAGGGTCATAAATGAGTTGTGTCCACAAAGTTTCACCAAACAGCACAAATGACAAGATTATGCTTTAAAGATATAAAGCCCTTTCCAGTGGCTTTTTTGCCAAATAGCTGCTCTAATTCATCTGAAATAGCCTAATTGTCTTTGTGCATTTATTTAAAAAATAGGGTTGTTTTTCAGGGCTGTTGAGTGGAGTCTTCTGAAATCATTTAGTCAAATTTGTTTCATCTGCTATGTTACAGCTATGCATAAATGGCAGTACCATCGGTTAATAAAAAACACTGCAAATATGTAACAGGTTTTCCTGCTGAGCAGTGCTGAACTGTGTCTCTTGCTGGTCTTCTGAGTGTGATATTTTGTAATCTGGACCTTACTGAAGAACAGAAATAAGCATTACTGCTTCATAATTATGATTTTTTTTTTCCTTAAGAGGACAAAGGAACCTTTACAGGAGGATGAGAAAATTCCTTTTATTGTCTTTCTAAGATGTTGAGGAGGCAAGTTGTAAAGTATAGGAAGAAAAGTGTAGGCTTCCAGCATT